>NC_140293.1:6037028-6081524 GCF_964030765.1 Micromesistius poutassou | reverse complement strand
ACAAAACAAACCACACACACAAACACACAAACACACACACACACACACAACACACACACACACACACACACACACATACTAACACACACACTGGGGAGTTTGCTCCAGATTTATTTACTTGATTTTACGTGGACAGCCTGGTGTGATGTGTATTATTATGAAGGCAATGAGACAGACATGCAGAATCAGCATTCGATCCAAATGTTCATTAGCATACAAAGAATGCTGATGAATCACACAATAGGGACAGTTTGCTTTTTGTGCGGAACATTCCCAATTTGCACTTGGATACAAATTACCATAATCAGCCACACGGATGCTCACCCGACAAACAGTAATAGCACATTCCAGCACAATGACTTGGATTGGTGGGAAATGTATAAGATGTATAAGCTACTCTTCGCCACACAAACACACGGACACACACACACACACACACACACACATTCATGGTCACATTCTCTCTCTCGCTCCCTCAATCACACACACATTAAAATTCACACACACAAACAAACACATGCATTAACATACAAACATACACATACACTCATACACATACACATACACATACGCACACTTTCACACAAGCACACACACACACACACACACACACACACACACGTGTTAGTGTGGGAGCCAAGATGGCCGGTTTGGTCTTAACAGTAATGGCCACTCCAGATGGCCCTTGCTCAATAAAGCCATTCTTTTTTGCCACAAGCCGAAGCACACAATGAGGGTGTGTGTGTGTACCCACAAAGACACACACCCACACACACACACACACACACTGCAAAGTTATGGATACATGGGCCCTGTTCCGCTGTGCCCTTCACCGAATTAGTCATAGGGGTGTGAGCGGCATTGGGTTTGAAATTAGACCCCTGTTGTGTTGGAACTTGGAAGCCACATGAATAATTGAGGAATTTTTAATCATTATATCCAAACAGCCAGAGAGAGGTCACGTTAGCCCACGGAATTTAAAAACCCCGGGGCCCCTCGGGATTACCAAGGAAGGGGTGCGGGCTGGGGGCTGGGGGGGAGAAAGTTGTGAGGGGGGTGGACATTCTCCACCTCATCATCATCATCCTCATCGTCTTCTTCATGGTCTTCATCGTTATTTATCGTCCGCATTCATTATAGTCAGGCTCTATTCCCAGGAATGGATTCCACTCTTCCACATCTGGGCGGCATGTGGGTCAGGAGGTAAGAGTGGGCGGTTTGATAACCGGAAGGTTGCTCATTCGATCCCCGGCTCCTCCTAGCCGAGTGTCGAGGTGTCCCTGAGCAAGACACCTCACCCTAACTGCTCCCAACGAGCTGGCTGTCGCCTTGCATATCTGACACCGCCGTCGGTGTGTGTATGTGTGAATGAACGGGTGAATGTTAGGCAATATTGCAAAAGTGCTTTGAGTGGCCACTGGTTAGAAAAGCGCTGTGTAAATGCAGTCCATTCATCATTCCAGTTTATTGAGATATTAATAAACTCTCTGGCTCGTTCATTGATGATTACAGTCGTCTGTGAAGGAACCCCCCCCTTCCGTTGCTCCTTGTCCCCTCTGGACGGCGGAGCACACAGCTAACTAGGTGCATGTTAGAGAGAATGTTGTAGCATGAGCGATGAGTGAAGCCAGGAGGTGTAGCGAGCGCTAATAAGACCTCTCTGTGACCGGCCACGTTCGACTCAAGGCTGTATGACGGCAAACACGTTTAAAAGTGAAACTATATTCCGCGATAAATTATTTAGTGCAGCGGGGGGGCTTATTAAGCACGATTTTACTGAAAGTCCACTGAGGGGCGAAATAGCGGTTACGTCTGCTACCATGCTCCATTGGCCCCTATGATGCATGTCGTTCCCCAGTGTTGATCGCCCCTCCCTTCCTCATTAGTCTTCCCGGTCCCATCGCTTTACTCAATGTCACGTCATGTGACATTGCCCCATGCGAATTGAAATGAAGATGTCTTCCCCCGGTTTTTCAATCCAAGTTCATGACAAAAGAGTGTACTTGGGGATGCCGCAATATATGAGCGATTTGTAACAGCCTTAACAGCTGCCAACACACTGACTGGTGACGTGGACGGTTGAGGGAGCTGTCTCAAGCAGCGTTTAGAGGGGACAGGCCCGGGAGTTGTCTTGTGGCGCAGAACTGATCGGCATTGAGATACGAGGACATCTGAGGGAGCTGTCCGTGGTATTGAGATGTGTGAACTTATGAGGGAGCTCTCCGTGGTGCTGAAAATATTGTTACTTATTCAACAGTCGGCAGTGGGCAAACTGGTCAGTTTTATTTTTGCTTCAGGAATTTCTATCTTAGTCAATACACCTCATGTTTGCCTCAATGCACGTATAGTTTTGTTTGCACTCCTAGCAATTATCAGATAGATAGATAGATGGATAGATGGAAAGATGGATAGATCGACCAGATTTATAGATAGATAGATAGACAACACTGTCATTGTGTTATTCAGAAGATTATGAAATCAAATCTTTGTACCTTCCAACAATCTCCAGTAAACCTCTGCTCTTGGGTCTTCACATTTCTGACAGGCAGCCCCTACCTACTCCTTTATCTCCTGTTTCTGTACATACTGTGAGTCACATGGGATACAAGCTTCTCCAAAATTCCTAAATGACCAAAGTAAATGTACAGGTGCAGTTTAGGAGTGCATTTGCACCCGATCGAGAGTAAACCAATAAAAAGTGCATTATAAATGCGTTATCTAAATCATACAATCCCGCCTCGCTCGTAAAGCACAGCACACGAGCGCCAGAGACTGCCCTCCTCGCCATCTTTAGAAAGATGTTCCTCCACCTAATGAAGTCCAGCCGAGTGGGTAATATCCCGCTAATCACAGTCCCCCGTCCCCACCTCCACCTCCATCACCTTCAGCTTCATCACCACCAACATCATCATCACCACTCAGGAGGGGTGGGAGGTGGAGGTGGGTGTGTGTGAGGGGAGGGGTGGAGGCTGAGCGAGTCATAACAACCTTCATCATCTGAAACCTCGTCACCTTTCAGGTTACCTCATTACCCGCTTTGATCTCGGTAGCACGGAGAGGAGGGGAGAGAGACGTGCCCTCGTAACGCTTTGATCTGTGGCTGTAACAAATATTAAAAAGCCCACAGAGGAACCAGACGGATTCTTGAGGGAAAGGGGAGCTGGGTCGTATGCAGCTGATATGTTCAGCATGGATTGATTGCAATTGTGGATGTTGTAGTATGAATGAAGAGGGAAATGCACACTGCGTTAAATATTCAGGGTGTTTCGTGATAATGAACAGAAATAGTAAGATAAGAAGACCCCCCTCCAGCTAATCAATGTCAGATATTGGCTTTAGGATTGTGTGTGTGTGTGTGTGTGTGTGTGTGTGTGTGTGTGTGTGTGTGTGTGTGTGTGTGTGTGTGTGCTGTATGCACACTGTGAGTGGTTGATATGAATTCATGTTGGTTTCTGGGATCTACAAAACAAGCTGCATGCTGATTGCAGCCGGGCATCTCACAGGTGTGTCTCGTTAGTGCATTCTACCGGGTCACATGACTGGACTCACTCAGCTGCATGTCTTAATCAACTCCTGGGGTCCAGGGACCTCCGCGAGGCATCGACCTCATGCAAATGCCAGGCCAATAGGGGGCATCGTAACTTTTCTGCTCAAATTTGCAAAAAATAAAAAAAGAAGAAAACCACAAGCCTGCGTACAACGGCTGTCATCTTCAGCGTGTTTCCCGTTTCCACACAGCGCTGTAAAGGCCGCGTTGCAAACTCTGGAAGATGGTTTTAAGTCTCAGTTTCTGGCCCCCTAAACCTCTGTTGTCTTGTGGACGCAAGCCATAACCGCAGCAAAATTTCGTATTTTTTTCAAAAACCTCTGGCCTCAGTCAAGGGGAAAAAAATAATCAAAGCACGATTAATGGCATTAAAATTAATTACACCTAGTAATTAATTATTGACTGATATGATCGGTTTTAACCATCCTAATCATTTGTGTTTTGTTTCTTCAGGTCACTCAGGAGGAGCAGAGGATGAGCCAGAAAATAGTGCTCTCAGAGACTATTGGATTTCATTCAATTATAATTTGATACGCTGTCTCATTTGTGTGGCTGGAAACGTGTTATGAAGTTAAAATACAGTTATCAACTCTATTAGTTTTGTGGGGTAAGGAAACAACAACAAAGAACCCATGGTAATTTATTGCCATTTGTAATTTGATTTTGTGTGAACACACCATTTAGGACTGATATATAGCAACTATTAAAGAGTAAATTGCTTAAAAATGGATATACCGGAGGAGGCTTGAGTTAATTAGCTTTGATATGAACAGTACCATATGGAGAACATATGGAGACCATAGCAACACCATCCTTAAACCATTACCACCATCATCGTCACAGACATCTACCTTAAGATAGATAGGAGAAGGATGTGTGTCTATCTGTGTGTGTGTGTGTGTGTGTGTGTGTGTGTGTGTGTGTGTGTGTGTGTGTGTGTGTGTGTGTGTGTGTATGGCTGGATGGAGGAGGTGAGAGAGAGAGAGAGAGAGAGAGAGAGAGAGAGAGAGAGATGGTTGTAGGGGGTGGGGTGGCAGTGATTGGTGGATGGATGAATGGATGTTATCCGGGTGGAGGAAAAGTGTGTTGATGCATTTCCCCATCACCTTTACCTCCGTCACCGTGTGCGTTCGCTGACAATTTTGCCGTTAACATGTGCAGTGGCGACTGTGACAGCACAGAGCCGGGAAGCTTACCTTATTTAAAGCTGAGGGTTTGAATAGGAGAGCCTGATCTTTGCAGGAATACATGATGAAGTTTCATCGAGTTTCATCAGGTGAACCCCCACCTCTCCCCTCTCCTCCCCTCACACAGTTTCTCCTTTTGTTTTAACACTCTTGTTTTAACACTTTTGCTTTGACACACTGGGTGGGTTCGTATGTGTGTCTGTTTCTGTGTCGCACACACATGCGTGTGTGTGTGCAAATCCCACCCCACAGAGTTTCTTCTTTGGCTTTACGTTTGACACACCAGGTGGGTTTGTATGTGTGTCTGTGTCTGTGTCTCACACACGTGTTTGTGTGTGTGTGTGTGTGTGTGTGTGTGTGTGTGTGTGTGTGTGTGTGTGTGTGTGTGTGTGTGTGTGTGTGTGTGTGTGTGTGTGTGTGTGCGAATCCCACCCTCACACAGTTTCTTCTTTTGTTTTACCTTTGACACACCAGGTGAGCACCACGCCTGAATGAGAAAGCAACACCGTTCAGATCCCGCCTCATGCTGCCGGGCCCCTTACCTTTTCTTAATAAGCTCCATGGCACGGATACAGCCCAGGGATGTTTTCCCAGAGCACAGACACCGTCACCTGACAAACGCAATGACCTCATTGGGGTGTGTGAGAAAGCTGCAAGCTGTCAAGTTTAGTTAGTGTGCTCAGATGTCAGCAAACAATGTGCCTACAAAGTCATTTGAATAAATGATGGACTTTGTTTGGAGCAGCCCCCTGTTATTATGCTGCAGTGTACTGGTGTACTGTACTGTGATGTTATGGGTTGTGGGATAGAGAAGAACCATTAAGGCCAAGAAGACCACTTTAGGCCAAGAGGCTTAAAGCGTGTGGTATCGGTTTAATCTCAGAACCGCTACAAAGATATAGACCAAGCTCTGCAGCCGGTGTAATGTGTTGGCACACTCCTTTTCACTGTTGTTAAACCGACCTTACATTTCAGTTTACATTTGACCACACAGAAGTTAAATGGACTGCATTTATACTGCGCCTTTCTCACCAGTGGTCACTGAAAGTGCTATAGTTATTACCTGACATCCACCCATTCATACAAACATTCACACACCGACGGCGGTGTCGACCTTGCAAGGCGACAGCCAGCTCGTCGGGAGCAGTCAGGGGCAGGTGTCTTGCTCAGGGACACCTCAGCACACGGCTAGGAAGAGACAGGGATCGAACTAGTAACCTTCCGGTTACAAGTCAACCCGCTCTACCTCCTGAGTCACTGCCGCCCAGCTAAACATGTATCTGTCATGATCCTAACTTCTGTAGTGCAGCGTCAACCAGGATAACCTCGGTGTATAATCATTATCTAACGATATCCCATCCAATCAGCGAAACTCGACTTGCATATTCTGCGATATCCAACCAGTCCGTTAATGTAGACGCACATCAAAGACTCACATCAAAAAACCACAGAATATCTTTTCAGAGGAAAAAACCTGCATGTCTCTACTTTCCTTACTGACCCTTTCTCTGCCTGTTTGATGATAACAGACCCTTATTGTGGCTGACCTTAGCCAGCGATCGTTTGAGCGGTGGCCCCGATAGATGGCTATGACGTCTAAATACCTTCCCTGTCAATAACAACAGGGAAAACAATCCTCCCTCATCATCACAAATGGCGTATGTTTCCGTGTTCTAATGGCTGGAACATAGTGGCATGGACACACTTCTCGTCCAGCCTGATTTAATTGTAGCTTCGACTGAATTTAGATGATATTAGATTCGATTTTCAGATTCGATTGAACTTTTATTGTGATAGCACGGTACAAGTATGAGGCAACAAATTGCAATTTCACATCCAAACAGAGTACAAGTAAGACATATTTCCGAGGATCACAAAGATGATATAATACAAGTGCTATTTTGGAATGTCACAAGGATTTTTAATAACTTTCTTGATGATGTGTTACACTAACATCGCCTTGTAGGTTTATCCAGGTACAAATCCTACATGGACTCGATTGATTGCCTTTTTTTTCCCTCGCCCACTACAAACACTCAGACTCAGAACATTTAATGATCAACTCCTCGCCCACCAGACACACACAAGCTCACACACACACACACACAGACTGACTGAGAAATCAGCAAACACACCGATCTCGGCAGCAAGGCCCTCCTTCCTTAGCGGGAGCAGCCCCGGGAAAGGGCTTCAAACTGGCAACCTTTCCACCACCGTTAACCAACATGTTAACCAACTGCCAGATAGCTGTTCTTCATCCACTTCCTGCCGCTGCCCTGCTTTAGAGAACACCCAAACAGGAAGTAATAAGACTGTAGGCCCAGTGTCCGGGATCGAACCTCTTCCTGTCGTCGGCGTGCCCGGAGACCAGACCAGACGAGGACAGGGAACCCCCTTTTTCCGCGGATAACACCGACACACCAACACACCGACGCATCCCATGGCGGTGTGTCAGCCGGCCTTTGGAGGCTCCTAATCGCAGTCGGCCGGTCGGCATGGCGGCCTGAAGATTGATGCTGGTGCTGGATGTGGTGAAACGCCAGCGGCCCGGCACCGGACTGGACCCAGGGAGGAGAGGCCCGGGCTGGGCTGGGCTGACCCGGCGCTCGGCTCGCACCACCAGACTACGGTTGATTTGACCGGAGGGAGCGCCGGTGATTGATGACTCCGCCGTATATCTTCAGACGCCGCAATCTGGCCCCGTCTCTGACGGCACTGCTGTGTGTGTGTGTGTGTAAGGTGTGTGTGTAAGGGGTGTGCGTAAGGGGTCTAAGTGTGTGTGTATGTGGGGGGGGGGGGGGGGGTGGGGGGGTTGTCTCTGTAAGTGAGAGAGAGGGAGGGAAAGAGAAAGGTGTGTATTTGGTCTTCTGTGTGTGTGATGTCTCTTTACTCATCAGTGTGTGTGTGTGTGTGTGTGTGTGTGTGTGTGTGTGTGTGTGTGTGTGTGTGTGTGTGCGTGTGTGTGTGTGTATTTACAAATTGTTGTGTGTGTATGTTGGTGTGTGTGTGTGATGTTTTAGTCGTAAATCTCTGTCTCTGTAAGGGGGATGTGTCTGTTGATCTGTGTGTGTGTGTGTGTGTGTGTGTGTGTCCGTGTGTGTGTGTGTGTGTGTGTGTGCGTGCGTGCGCGTGCATGTGTATGTGTGTGCACAAGTGTGTGACTAAAATGTGCTTTTACCTTTAAAGGGGTAGTTCAGGATTTTGGACATCGGGTCCAAGTGAGCCAGTGTGTTATTTATCATTGGAGACCGTTTTCAACACTTTTCATTCAGTCCTTCTAGTTGCAGAAATCACTGGTGCTAGGCTAGCGGAAGTTGAAGCTAGCCTGCTAGCCTGCCGATAAAAACCCAAATACCCACTCCAAAGTACACCCGATGCAAACCAATTATAATGCCCGACTATCGATGTAAATGTCTGTGTTGATAGAATAATATTAGAAATAAAACTATCCTTGTATCGCAATGATCACATTACATTTTGGGGGACTACTTTCTCAGCAGCGGTGGAATTTAACTTTGCTCCGGTGTAGCAACCAATTCACTATAGCAGAAGGTAAACAGAGAAGCGCACTCCAGGTAATATCAGTCCGCCGCTGCCGTAGCTTGCTTCCAACTACAGGGATTATAAACTAAATGCAATGCAATGAAAGGGTAAGTTTATTTCTAACACTATTCTATCAACACAGACATTTACATCACTAGTCGGGCATTATAATTGGTTTGCCTCGGGAGTGGGTAAAACAGTTTTTATTGGCAGGCTAGCAGTTCCCCTCGACTTGCGCTAGCCTAGCACCAGCGATTTCTGCAACTAGAAGGACTTGAACTACCCCTTTAAAAAAAATCACTATGAACGAGAACCTGAGAACGGTAACTTTCCAAAGACTCGACGGCAAAGACACATCCGTACGAGGATATTCATCTCCTATTGATTACAATTTTAACCCGGAGAACCTATATACATACGGATCATCAAACACCACGCGCTGTTCTGCAGCCTTGCATTCCAACACTCCTGTATACCAGTGCTTACTTTGTGAGCGGGCGGGCCCCATAGCACTGGGGCTGTTGGGGCCTGGAGAAGCTCACCAGGTGCTCTGAGCTAAAGCTGCTGTAGGCACGATTCAAGAGCGGGAAACAGAGCGAACAGACAAAAGCAGAAGAGAGCGAGATGTTGAACAGAAACAACTGAAAAGTCCTTTCCTCTAAGCTCTCTCACTTTCACTCTGTTTCTCCAACATGGAGAAAAGAGAGATAAGATCAATCACGGAAGAGATGCCCTGATTGGTCGGGAACGCCTCCGGGAACGGTCTAAAATGTAAATCGTCTCATGCAGAGGCAGGTGCAGTCGAGTAGAAACCGGTATTCTCACAGCACATTTCACTCTGTAATAGCTGACGGACGGCTGTGCCATTTCTAACAAATCAAACTTAAATCATAGCTCTTAGATCTGACCTGCGGCACCTTAATAAAGCAGTTTTCCTGCGCAGAGCCAAGACAACCGCTGGCCGCTGGCCGTGCTTCCTGGCGTCTGAACACCGGTAAGAACCAGTAAGTGCTCCTGGGAGCCCGTGTGCACCTGCCTGGACGTGTCTGACGGATGCGTCACGCTCACCGTGTCTCGGAGCCTGTTCCCCCGCACAAAGGCCAACGCGCGCGGGGGCACAACGGGCGCACGGTCGCACGGGGGACCTCTGGCCCATTCCCAGGAGTGTAGAGAGAGAGAGAGAGAGAGGGAGAGAGGGAGAGAGAGAAGGGGGAGAGGGAGAGGGAGAGAGAAGGGGGCGAGAGAGAGGGAGAGAGAGCGAGAGGGAGAGTAAGAGAGAGAGGGGGAGAGAAAGAGAGGGAGAAAGTAAGAGAGAGTGAGAGAGAGAGAGCGAGGGAGAGAGTAAGAAAGAGGGAAAGGGAGAACGAAAGGGAGGAAGAGAGAGGAAGAGAGAGGGAGAGAGAAACAGACAGAGAAAGAGGCACTGTGCATTTCCCTGGATTGTTAGCCGTGCGTTCTCCCAAGCATGTGACAAGCAAGAAGCCCCCCCCTCCTCCTCCTCCCACCCCCCTTCCAACACATGATCCTGGTACTTGTCAAAGCCATGCTCCAAATGCCAAACCCTGGCCCTCTCGTCTGCAAACACACATATGTGTTACTCCCTTCAATATCATCCCACTCCTATCCTAAACACCCCCACACACACACACACATACACCACACACACACACACTCACACACACACACACTCACACACACACACACACACACACACACACACACACACATACACACAGGTGGCGCTGGTGGTAGTGCGGGCGGAGCTGGTGGTGGTGGTGGTGGTAGTGGAGGTGGTGGTGGTGTTGGAGGTGGTGGTGGTGGTGGTGGTGTTGTTGGTGGTAGTAGTGGTGTTGGAGGTGGTGGACGTGGTGATGGTGGAGGTGGTGGTGGTGGTAGTGGTGGTGGTGGTGGTAGTGGAGGTGGTGGTGGTAGTGGAGGTGGTGGTGGCGGAGGTGGTGGTGGTAGTGGTGGTGGTAGTGGAGGTGATGGTGGTAGTGGAGGTGGTGACGGCGGAGGTGGTGGTGGTGGTAGTGGAGGTGGTGGTGGTGGCGGAGGTGGTGGTGGTAGTGGTGGTGGTGGTGGTAGTGGAGGTGGTGGTGGTAGTGGAGGTGGTGGTGGTAGTGGAGGTGGTGACGGCGGAGGTGGTGGTGGTGGTAGTGGTGGTGGTGGTGGTAGTGGAGGTGGTGGTGTTGGAGGTGGTGGTGGTGGTGGTGTTGTTGGTGGTAGTAGTGGTGTTGGAGGTGGTGGACGTGGTGATGGTGGAGGTGGTGGTGGTGGTAGTGGTGGTGGTGGTGGTAGTGGAGGTGGTGGTGGTAGTGGAGGTGGTGGTGGCGGAGGTGGTGGTGGTAGTGGTGGTGGTGGTGGTAGTGGAGGTGGTGGTGGTAGTGGAGGTGGTGACGGCGGAGGTGGTGGTGGTGGTAGTGGAGGTGGTGGTGGCGGAGGTGGTGGTGGTGGTGTAGGTGGCGGAGGTGGTCAAATCCTTTAAACACCACTTCCCAAGGGGGGATTTAAAAAAGTAAAATGTCAACACCCCCACAGTGTGCTCCTCTGGTTTGGGACTGACCGGGTAAAGGAACCACTGGTTCCTCAGATGTGTGTGTTACAGGAGGGCTGGGGAGGGACTTTGAAGTGGTGAGGGTTAGTGTAACGGGGGGTGGGGGGGGGGGGGGGGGTCGTCAAAGAGGAGACATGGAAGCAAGAGCAGCCATGCCATGGGATTGTTGATGATTGCTGATGAATATACATATAGGGGGACGTGGACACCTAAAAGACACACAACTGTATTTTATAGTCACATTTACACACACACACACACACACACACACACACACACACACACACACACCCACACGCACACACGCGCACGCTCACGTATGCCAAAATCAGAAGCCATGGAATTGTCACAAACTCATAACAAACATCACATACCACACACACATTACACACACACACACACACACACAAACACATTAAGATCCACACAATTGAATGTGATAGTCACACATCAACACGCACACAAATTCAAAGACATCTATTGCGCATACAAATGGAATGGAATGGTCCAACACACACACACACACACACATACACACACTCTCTTGAACACAAACAGACATTCAAAGGAGTGATCACACAGACACACACACACACACACACACACACATTCCGCCCACGCTAATAGACCTGGTATGGAGTTGGTATGACAAAGAGCTTAAAAAATAAACCAGTGATGTAATGTTTCTGGCGATAGCAAACATGAGCAGTGCGAGAGAAAGAGAGAGAGAGAGAGAGAGAGAGAGAGAGAGCTCACAGAAGCCAATGCAATGAGCGCCATCTGCTGTCCACTCGAGCAAAGTTCCCTCGTTCCGACTGCAACTGTCTTTGAACTTCAAAACCACACACACACACACACACACACACACACACACACCTCCCACAATAAACAAAAATAGAACAAGTTGGTGCGCTGTTAGCATAATTCACAACGTGACTTATAGATAGAGCCGGCGAGCGAGGCGAACATGTGTGTGCTTTATAATCGACACCCCCCCGTCCCCCCTGTCCCGACGCCGGGCTGGTGGTGCTGGTGGTGCTGGTGGTGCTGGTGGTGCTGGTAGTGCTGGTGGAGACGGGGTCATGTCTTAATAGTGGCCGGTCCTCTTGATGATGGCCACTGACTGATGCCCCCGGCCGGGCCGTCCATTCAGAAGGGCTCCGTACCGCCACACCCGTGGACACAATGTCCAGTCACGCCATGCCCCCCCCTCACGCCAGCCCACCCAGCCTAGCCCTGGGGGGGGGGGGTGGGGGTGCTGGGCTGGTGGTGGTGTTGGGAGGAGAGGGGGGGGGGGGTTCTGATAGTTTTTCCCATATTGCTCAGGCTCACATCCCGAGGTCACGATCACAAGGAAGTGCTCATCTCCCCCATGAGTGTGTGTCTGTAAGCCCCGCCCCTCCCTCCCTCTCCCTCCCCCACCATCCTACCATTCTGTCTGATGTTTGTTTTGAACTGGGGGGGAGGGGGTATCCTTCCTCTTTTCTGAGCTCATCCCGGGCCCGGGTGTCCTTTTGATATGATAAACAGAATTAGATGAATCAATCTAATTATAAGTCGGTGCATCACACCTACACGCCCCCACGCTCCAGCAGAACTAGAGCGTCACTCCCTAGACTGGGACGTGGCTGTGTGTGTGTGTGTGTGTGTGTGTGTGTGTGTTTGTGTGTGCATGTGTGTGCACGTGTGTGTGTGTGTGTGTGTGTGTGTGTTTATGCCTGTGCTTGTGCAGGTGCATGTATTTATGTTTGCATTTGTGTGTGCGTGTGCATTTATGCCTGTGCTTGTGCAGGTGCATGTATTTATGTCTGCATTTGTGTATGCGTGTGCATGTATTTATGTCTGCGTGTGTGTGGTGTGTGTGTGTTTGTGGGCGTGCGCATGTATGAATGTCTGTGTGTGTGGTGTGAGTGTGTGCTTGTGTGAGTGCATGTGTGTGTGCGTCCATGTATGTATTTATGTCTGTGTGTGTGTGTGCGCTCCTGGCAGCTTGTCTGTGTGTGGGTGTGTGTGTGTGTGTGTGTGTGTGTGTGTGTGTGTGTGTGTGTGTGTGTGCGCTCTTGGCAGCTTGTCTGCGTGTGTGTGTGTGTGTGTGTGTATGTGTCCACAAGCCATCCCATGCAATTTGCCACATATTTCATCATCCTAAATGTTCCTAAACGGTTTGGGCTCGGGTGGAGGTGGGTGGGGGTAGGCTGGGCGTGTGGGCGGTGGGGGGGGGGGGGGGCAATAACTGCAGTATTGTGTGTGGGGGTGGTGGCCGTTTCAAATACCTTCAGTGGGAGCCAATGAATGGATGAATATTTGATTAAGCCTCAGGGCGCCTTGCAATAACTCTGGCACTGGATTGTGATTCAGCCGCGTGACAAAGTGATCTCCTCGGTAGTGCCAGACGCTGGGAGAGGGCACCCTGGGGTGCTTCTCTGGCTGACACTGAAGTCATCCCGACCAGGAGGAAAAGGGAAGGAGAGGGAAGGGGAAGGGAAGGGGGCTGGGTGTCGCTTTCATTGAGATGCATTGATTACAACGACATCCGATAATGGGAGAGGTGTGAGCTCTCTCGCTCTCTCGTTCTCTCTCTCTCTCTCTCTCTTGTTCTCGCTCTCTCTATCCTCTCTTGTTTTCGCTCCTCTATCTCTCTCTCTCTCCTTCTCTCTCTCTCTATCCTGTCTTGTTCTCGCTCCTCTCTCTGTCCTCTCTCTCTCTCTCTCGCTCTTGTTCTCTCTCTCTCTCTCTCTCTCTCTCTCTCTCTCTCTCTCTCTCTCTCTCTCTCTCTCTCTCTCTCTGTAGTTCGACCACGATTGCCCAAAGTGCAGCAAACAAATTGCATGGCGAGATTGAATTGTGTAGAATTGTTTCTCTCCTCCTTTGATTGAACTGAGAAGCTATCGCACGATGGCTCTGAATGTTTCTAACTATTCATACGGCCTCATATTATATAGCAGAGGAGGTCCCAAACACCCTAAAACAGAAAATAAACACTTTATAGCTGGATAAATGTTTTTATTGTCATCCCTTTAAAGGACTACATTAAAGCCCATCTAACTTAAGTTTTCTAAAGTTGGTTGAAGTAAGTACATTTAGTTTCGTCTCAGTTCGCTGAATCTTTTGTCCAAAGCAACTTAGGCTCGACAACAGAAGTTAATTCAATTCGCCAGCCAGCCAAACTTTCTTTGAAACAGCCACAATTTCCGACTAAGTGTCCGTATGAAAATGTCCTTTGTGTTCATTCTTCGCTGTTAAATGCGTCTCTAACCTTACCTAACAGTGTTTCCCCTCGAGCGAGAGGGACCGCATTGCCTTGCCCTTTCATGGAAATCACACCACAAGCACCACTCCTAACCTGTGGGTAAATGCAACCGCTGTTTACAGGGCATACTGTTGTCAGCACATAGCGTGACTGGTCTTGTGTCTTTTGTAGCTACGCTAACTAGCCCCCAGAGGTAATGGTGATGAGCCCCAATCCCACTGACAATCGCAAGTAAACATGCACACTTACATAGTGTGCATGAAACATACACACTAATACTGAACGGTTTTTACTGCTAGCTCCACAACAAACTGTATTTCATCAATACACAGGATCAGATGTTATAAACCCTTGTGCCAAAATCCAAGGAGAACACATATTCAGAAGCCCCTGCCCAAACCAACCTTATAAGCACGTTGGCCACTAAGCTACCAACCAAAGGTGATAAACACGAGACAAATGGCCCAACTAACAGCAGTAAATACAGCAGTATGCAGTAAGCAGAATTTCATTGGGGTTATCAAGTGGGCACCCTCTTTCACAGATGTTTCGTTAAGTTAGGACCACGACACCTCCTGAGGGCTTAACAATGAAACCAGCGTCCTGGATTCACCCCCCTCAATGCTGCCACCACATGTGTGTAGGTTATTGTGGCGCTTGTCTGATACCCTTTTCCCTTCAATAAACATACAATACACAATTATCTGTACCATAAAATGGTATGTTGGTACAATTCCGGTGTTAGCATCAGGCTAATGGTCCATGATATATGAGTGTGCAACTTGTCAATCTCATTGCTATATAAAAGTTATTCTATACTAATTACTATAGTTATGCTATACTATATACTATATACAAGTATTAGAAGTAGGCTGTGTTCTAGGGTCAGCATTTACAGATATGAATGTTCAGCGTGGACCTATCCATATGTTTTCCTTACGTCATTCGCCGTCACGCCATACTTCACCTTTAATTGGGTCGCGTGGTGAACTTCCGGAAAAGTGCAGCGATAAAAAATGGAGAAGTCTATTTTAGCGACGCGACTCTTGAGAGCCTAACGACAGCTTTCCTCAAGTTTAATATTTTATTCCGGTTGTGCCAGTCTTTCAAACTTTATTTTTTTTTATCTGGAGCCGAGAAAAGCAATCTGTCACAGATCCCTCTCTCCCAAAATGAACTTCTCCTCTCACTTCCTGTGAGATCTTCCCCTGTAGTCGCCTCCAGCCACAGAGGCATACACACACACACACAAAAAGAAAATGTTGAGAGTGTGAGAGTGTGCTTCAACCCGCCACTGCACCCCTTGTCAAATCAATACCTCAAAAAGAGGATACAAAACATATAAACGCCCAATTATGTTAGCATCAAACGGAAACGCATTGAAATATTAACAACAGCGACAACAGTGACGTCATCCCCAGCCCCCCGCCTCCCTCGAAGCCGCCCCCACCCCCCCGTTACATAAGCGGCCCCAAAAAATGAATTAAAGAACGGCGTGCGTCTCATCTGCGATATTTATGGTATTCTCATGACAACGTGCGTTCGCGAGCATGTGTGTGTGTCATGTCATCTGTTGTGTCTCCGCCTCTGCCCTTGTTGCGTGTTTTCTTTTTCCCCTGTTCCTTTTCCCGCTAAAAGAGGGATGCCAAAAAGACGTCAGGACGTCGTGGTTCGTCGACGGCAACAAACAGGCCCTTGAAGAGCCTCTTGCTCGCACTGTTTTTATGGAGGAGCCGCTGCGTCGCGACGCCTCTCCGCTCCCAGACGGGCGTCGGCTGGCTGGCTCCTGCCTGCGTCTATTCGGTGCTTCTTCAACTCTACATCAAGGCCCCGCTATGTGCTCGCTGGTGGATAGATGCCTGAGATGGGAGCAGTCAACACACACACACACACACACACACACACACAAACATACACACAAACATACACATACACATTCATGCACACACAGATACACACACACACACACACACACACACACACACACACACACACACACACACGCAAACATACACACACATTCATGCACACACACGTACACACACAGATACAAAAAACCAAACACACACACACACACACACACACACACACATACATGCACGCACACACACACACACACACACACACACACACTCACACACACATTCGGGGTCCACCTAACACTACCACCATTATGGGGTCCACCCTTTCCAGTGCTTCTACAGCTACACAAAAAATCAGGCAAAAAAATCCTGATCACAACTATCACGTCAATTAAGCAAAATTGTAAACTTTTTAAGAAAAAGTTTTTTGCCAACATGGTTTTTAACATTGTCGACCCCGGCAAGGCACTGGGGGTTGAGGACAGCAGAGTAAAACAACGTCTTTCTAGCGGGCTCATCTTAGCGACTAGATGAGGACTGAACATCGTTGACGGGAGCTACGCATCCTAACGAAACAACTGAGTGAGAGAAAAAATCATCAAGCTCATCAGCAAGAAAGGCAAAAGCTGGCCCCTATCCAGCGATAGTAGCTCTGGCCAGCCTATCTGGGCCCCATCCAGCCATTGTAGCTCTGGCCAGCCGATCTGGGCCCCATCCAGCCATAGTAGCACACACACACACACACACACACACACACACACACACATTTACATGTATACACCCACACACAGGCATGAGCAAGTACTGGAGCTGCAGTGTTGTTTAAATAGAGCGTGACACTGTGACATGGTGGCAGGGTCCCTGCCCTCGTGTCTGCTCCTATCACAGGTCCCAGAGCCCGCCTCTGCGTGGGAGTGTGCGTGTTCCGACGCAGGAAGATCGCTATACCTTATGACATCACAACCCTCCAGGGGGTTGTGAGGCCCCCCCCATCCCCCCGCGATACCATCATAAGTTTGGATCACTGGGCACATGATGTAGATAGTGTGCAGTGCTTGAATGGTTCTCGTTACATAGATGTATCACACTGTATTTATATATTAGCTACATAACATGGTCTGACGTAGGCGGGTGGTAAGGTCACAACTCACCCGACGCACTTGAACATGGTGTTGTGTCTTTTCGTAAAACTTCATGGATCCCTCCAGCATACCTTTTGGGGATTTTTCTGGAGGTACTCTGGTATTTTAGCTAGATATTGCTGCTCTTATTATAACCTGTCTTCCTATTTATACTTTCTTCTCCTTTTCTTTTTGCCTGACTTATTCTGAATTCATCCCCAGATCATTCCCCAAGAAAAAGTTTGCACTATCCCAATTTAAACTGTGTGCATGGCTGTGTGTGTGCGTGGGTGTCTGCGTATGCGTGTGTGTGTGTGGGTGGGGGGGGGGTGTTTGAGTGCGTGTGAGTATGCGTGTGTTTGTGCGTGTGTGCGTGCGTGCGGAACATCTTTGAACCTGCCGCATCCGTGTGCTTAAGTACGTGCGTGGCTTGCCTAAAACGCTGGCGCACCTTCTTCAATCATTTTGACACAGTTCTTCTAAATTCTCGCTGATGGCTGAATACTGAGCCATCATTTATGAGCACCTTTTGTTTTGGCCAAAACTCTGAACCAGCGTTTAATCTCGCAGATCAACCAAAGCTGGACCGGCGACGCGGGGAATACAAAGCCTGTGAGAACTCGGTAGGGCTGGTGTCAGCTCGGAAGCCACCTGGGGGCGGTACTAAAGCTCCGCTGGGGGCGGTAGGTCCTACTAAAGCTCTGCTCCGAGCCAGACAGGTAGAGCCAGACAGGTAGAAATCGGACAGAATTGCATTTCTGCTTTCCGTTAGATTGCGGGAGGCAGAGATAGTTTGGTACTTTGACTCACTCTGGGTAGTTACTGCGTGGATTACTTGAACTTTATGGGGTGATAACGTGTACAGCTGTGATACAAACGGCTGATGAATGTGTAATTCATACTACTCCGTGACAACTTTACAACAACAGTGACACGCTTAGCGCCGTACTGAATGAGTACGTCAATCAAAATGGCGGCAGGCTCTGATTAGTAGCAAAAACATCCCGGTATATTTACACAGAACACTGTGAGAGTCATGTTTGTGTAAATAACAGCTGTTAAAACAATACATTGTATTTTTTTATTGTGTTGCCCTGTTGTGCCAGCGTAATTGGAATACACACCACACATGGCGACCGTGTCTCCTATGGTTGGGTGCATTCATCAGTCACCAGAACTGGGTGCTGTATGCAATTGTCCCTGTGTTTACAAGGTGATGGGCGTGGTGTTTCTCTGCCACGGGAATGCCTTTCATTCGTTCTGAAACTCAAAAGACATCTGAAAAATCCTCGCTCAGTCCTCTGAAACATTCCATGCCACTCCTTCTCTCATTCTCCCGAGACCACGTGAGATTCCCAATTATCAGGAAAATATGTGCCAGGCGGGAGCGCCCCTTTTTTCCAACCGGCGGGGCATGACTCGGGCGGAATTTGTATTTCGTCGCGTTTCATCTTGGGGAGGAATTGGCAGCGTGAGCTCGGCTTCGCGTCACCCTGAAGTACATTCCAATGTTCTGTCTCAATAGGCGTTCAATTAAGCAGGAACATATTCGCCCCTGTGCCCACCGCTACTAACGACATAGTGTCGCTGACATGTCCTAATGTAAACAACTGACTCACCTGAACGGCTCGCGGTGCCAGACTCTCCCCTCACCTTCCCCCCCCCCCCTCCCTCCCTCCCTCCCTCCCCAGATGGCACGGAGGGACGGACGGACAGGTCCTCTCTCTCTTCATGACGGGACGGTTACCATGGGGACCGTTCCGATAGGGTGGTGGGGGGAAGGGGGAGAAGCCCCTTGCAAGTGACAAAACGTGTGCCTTCCCTTTTTAGTTGAAGACAGAGAAGTCCTGTCAAGGGGGGAGAGACAGGTCTTCCATTAGGGTGGGGGAGAGAGGAGTAGAGGAATAGACCCTTGCAAGGGACGAAAACGTGTGCCTTTACTTTCTCAAGTTGACGTGAGATTCCGCAATTATTGCTGCGGCTGTTTGACGAGAAGCTCCAGATGGGATTGCCGGCGTTCCCGACATTATTTTGGGAGCATCTGCTCTAGAAAGACGGCCCAGTCTTGCTGCTCAGTAGTCCGGGGTTACGGAAGCAGTAGGTGACATGATTGATCTGTTATCAGTGCAATCTTGCCGTGCCTGGGAATATTTTCCCGGGGAAAGTAGGTCCTTTATACTATCAGGAGATCATCAATCTTGCATGTTTTCACGAGTGCGTCGCCAGCATCCGGGTTTTCCATCAAACCCGGGTTGCAGTGGCGCATAGACTCAAGTGTGACCCAATTCTGTTTATTTACCCCTACAGATGTATAATGTCGGCTGCACACCAATCCCAAACTTTTGTGTGAGCGTACGGGAACGCAGCCAGGAAAAATAGCAAAGTCTTATTTATTTGTTATTTATACAGAAAAAGTCAGAGAACTTTGATTATACTGAAAGAGACAGTATATATATATTTGGTTTTCCACAGAGGCCTCAATAAAACTGTAATAACAAAGGCAAATTGAGAGTCTGGAACTAATTTGAAATATATCTCCTTGTAAATTTAGGAAGTACCTCGTGATAAAAAAGCACCAATACAAAACAGCTTCAATTCTCCTCCCACTACCGTAACGAAATAAAACCAATGTCTGTGTGTTCAGCCTCAATACGTCGGAGGCTGCCTTTATATTCCCTACTGGAGGATTAATCCTCCATAGCCACATCATAGCAAAGAAAAGAGGAGTGAAAAGGGAATTTCCTGCGGGAGTTTTGACACACACACACTGTCTTGGTGAACACAAAGGTTGGCATTTTGCCGTGGAGGAAAAGCGGTTAAGGGACTTGATAAAGCTGCTCTTCAGGCCTTTGATCATGTTTTCCTGGCTCTTTGTTCGTTGTGTTTGTGGCCCTCGACGGACCACCTAATCAAGGTGGAGAAAGGTCTGCTTGTGTGAGGGAAAGGCGGTGTTGTGTAAAAGGTATTTTCTCTTTCCTTGTGGTCCACGGAGGTCAGAGTGCTGCGATACACTCCGGACAGTCTTTTTTTAAGATCACATCCATCAAAAATAGACAACATCAGGAGTTGTGTAGTCAGACCAAATGAGGCAGAGATATACTTAAGCCTTTTGCGAATTATTTAAACTCCAGTAGGTTATCAATCTTGTGCAGCCTGACGGCGATTCAGTTTGTGTACACAGACGTCTGTTCTGCTCAAGGTGCACCACAGGAAAACGCTCCATTTGCTCACTAATTGCAAGGACCATTAGACCGTAGTAGTTTAATAAAAAAAAATATATATATATATATATATATCCCAGCTCCCATTCAGTTATTTATTTTTATTCCATACCACTGTCTTTGAACACCGTCGGACACTATACTCCTTCTTCCCCCAAAGTGAAACCTATGATAAAGGGAGATTGACAGAGGAACGATATCACTCCACGTCTCTGCCACCTGCCACACACACACACACACACACACACACACACACACACACACACACACACACACACACACACACACACACACACACACACACACATACCATCACTGTTAAAAAGCAATCAAGCAGCAATCTGGGGGGCGACGTATCGCGAGAGTTTTATCGCTCACACCGGCAGGTCACGGCGTCGCACTGCTGTCTAAATTACTGCGATGTAAATCACTCCAAAGTGCTTCTCTCGGGCATCCAGGCAGGAGATTTAGGACGCGGGAGACGTGTGTACTGAGAATAGACAGTGTCGCCGTATTCACTGTGAGGTGGTTGGAGAGTGGAGGGAGGGTGAGAGAGAGAGAGGGAGAGAGAGAAAGACAGAGAGAGAGAGGGAGGGAGAGAGTGAGAGAGAGTGGAGAGAGGGGGAGAGGGGGTGTGAGAGAGAGAGAGAGAGAGAGAGAGAGAGAGAGAGAGAGAGAGAGAGAGAGAGAGAGAGAGAGAGAGAGAGAGAGAGAGAGAGAGACCTTCTATTCATCACCCCATCGTTCTCTCTGCTGAGCTGACTGAGAAGTGCCCCGCATGCGAAATAAATTAAGTCTTTCTGTCTTCCTCCTCAGAAACGTAAAGTGCTTATTCTGACTTTCTGCTGAACGGCTCTGTGGTAATGACTTAAGGTTCCCCCCTTCGGTTGTGAGAAAAAATAATTGTATTCTTAACACATCCCGTGCTGATTCTTATTTTACATTTGTATTGTTGTGTTTATTTATTCAGATCAATACAGGCCTTCACTACTACATCCTATCATATCCATGCCATAAAATGTGCGTTCCAAACAAGCATTTTGCCAAGGAAAAAATCAATGTCCTCATTTGCTGCAAGGCCCAATAGACTTCCAAATATAAAAAGCGGTCTTGCTCCAATAGCTAAATATAAAAATAACAACGAGGCCCATATGCATTTTCATTAAGCCAGTACATCTCACAATGTTATCTCTCTGCTTACGTTGTACTCGTTTAGGATGACACACATAGCCTGGCGCTTTCAATTACACAAGGTATAACTGCCCTCTGCTGGTGAATTGGTGGTATCAGACTTTATTTTAGGCGCGCTGTCTACATCATTCACAAAGGTAAAGGGGTGATATTACGCCACCAGGTGTGAGTGTGATTAGCCATTACAAGCCGTTTGAAAATCTGCCTCTTCCTGTGTTTTAGTGACATCACAAGTGGGCGTGTCCACCTAGATGTATGCCGGACAGATCAGTCCACCAGCCTATCCAACTGTAGCAAATGTTGCTGATCTATCCAATATACATCTAGGTGGACACGCCCACTTGTGATGTCACTAAAACACAGGAAAGGCAGATTTAGCTATCAGCTAACACATTATAACACCATATCCCACTAATCCAATTTGAGATTAAACTAGATTAGTGTTGAGAGTATCTGAATCTGAGATTGAGATTACGTGACAATATGCTTATCCTTAATAATCATACTGTTCTCTTTGTTCCTGTTTCCCCTTGTGCCATGAACACTATTACATCGGCTTGAGAGACTCTATGTCAAGCAAGGACGGATCTTAATGTAGTCACACATTTAAAATTCACCAAAGGAACACCGAAATCACATTCTGTCGAGGCGTATAATTCCAGTGCACTCGATTGGTATGAGGTCAAACACAGTATAGGGTTATAATACAGGGCAACTGGTAGAATTTTTACAAAATCAGTTTGTTCATTATGTAGCCTAATACATACTGTACTGTAAATGTAAGTTCTTCAATACACATATTGTATGTTTTCACTCATCCTGTTCATCATCTTTGTCCTCATTCAGAAGTCATCCGAAGCAGCTTAAGGTTGAACAAGTGAAACATTCAAACCATCTCAGAACAACCACACGTTCAAGTGCTCGAGTTCTGCACACACACACACACACACACACACACGCACCTGTGCACACATGCACACGTGGGTGTTTGTTAGTGTGTGTGTGTGTGTGTGTGTGTGTGTGAGAGCCAGTTTGATCCAGTCTCACACAGTTCTACCCTGGTCTGGCAGTCGAGACAATGGGATGCAGTGTGTGTGTGTGTGTGTGTGTTTGTGTGCGCGTAGGTGTGTGTGTGACTTTGTGCGTTTATTTGTGCCTGTGTGTGTGTGTGTGTGTGTGTGTGTGTGTGTGTGTGTGTGTGTGTGCATGTGTGCGTGCGTGCGTACGTGTGTGTGTGTGTGTGCGTGTGTGTGTGTGTGTGCGTGTGTGTGTGTGTGTAGCTCTAGACAGTGAAGCAGCAAGGCTGGCTGCACCTCAGGACTCTGTCATGGGTGCCTCATGGGTGCCCTCTCCCTCCAGCCGCTGGGTCTCACCTCGTGATCGTCTGAATGTTTTGCCTACTGACTCCCTGGCTTAACGGGGGGGTTGTCAGTATCATCGCTTTTTCTCCTATATATCAAGGGTTAAGGTTTCAGCTTCTGGATTACACCAAACTAATTTCCAAGAACTACAGATACAGAGCCGTAGGTCAGGGATTCTCAACTTGTGGGTCGTACTGCAAATGCCAAACCTTAACCTTTATAAATAAGCCTGAGAATGAACTAATGTTTCAATTTTAATTCGTTTTTTAAGGGCTTGCTAATTCATGTTGTTAAGCTCCAGTTGTTGCAGCTTGTGCTCAGTGATTTAACAGGACTTGAAGGCTTTGTTTATGACTGCAGTATTGGTGAATGCCTTTCTTATTTCTGGGTCCTGACTTAGTGGCTAATGACCCTTGTGGTTCCTGAGGCGGGAGCAGAACCACTGGATTAGCGAGTAAGTGGGTTCCGCCGTCTTGCTGTTTGTCTTCGACAGCGGGGATCGAACCCAGAACCTTTAATGACACTTTCGTCCACCAATGATGTCATCAATTAAAACAATAACGAAATGAATGAATAAGTAGTTGTGGGTTGATTGATACTGCATGGTGCGACCAAACTAATTAAACAAAGGAAACAAATACAGTAATCCTTTTGCATCTGCTTATCCAGTGGAGAAGGAAGGACAGAAGTTCAATGAACTCATAATATCAATAGTTATCCATAATAATCCATGATGACAGACTTTTTTTCAAGGGGTGGCAAGAGGGTGGCCGAGGCTTTTATAGGGGGGTCCATATTGAATTGTTGACGGGGGGGGGGGGGGGGAGGGGGGTCGGACGCGGGAGGGGTGGCACCTGGGGTGGCCAATCGTGTGGCTCCCCCTGGCTCCGCCACTGCATGATGACTCATCTGGGATAAATAAAGTATCGGCACATTATCGTAGTTTATGACTATAGCAGTGTGATTATCAGAGAGAGAGGGGAGGCAGAGAGAAACAGAAAGACTGAGGAGGGGAGACTGAGAGAGAGGGGGGAGAGACAGAGAGAGAGAGGGGAGAGACAGAGAGAGGAGACAGAGAGAGAGAGAGAGAGAGAGAGAGAGAGAGGGGGGGGGAGACAGAGACATAGAGAGAGAAAGAGGGAGACAAAGAGGGGAGACAGAGAGAGAGAGGGGAGAGAGAGAGGGGGGAGACAGAGAGGGGAGACAGAGAGAGAGAGAGGGGGGGGGGAGACAGTCATATGAACAGCTCACACACAGCAGCTTTCTAACGACTCCCACTGTGCCATTCTGACCGAAGGCGAGGATTACCATTAAGCCCAGCTCACACATCTTCTCACATGATCTGACACACACACACACACACACACACACACACACACACACACACACACACACACACACCATGGCACCGATGGAAACACACACACACACACACACACACCATGGCACCGATGGAAGTCATCTGGGGATCTGGGGGGGGTTGGGGGGTGGGGTGGGAGGCCGGGGGGCGGGGGGCGGGGGGGGTGGAGGGTGGGGGGGGTGAGGAGGTTCCATGGTTGAAGGGTGAGTGGGTTACAGAATGTGATCATGGGATGTGTACATGGTGAGAGAGACCCAGGAGTCCTGCTGCGTATCGAACTCGCTGTGTGTGTTCATCAAAAATAAAACACGGCTCTGTGTGCGACTCCTGGTCAATTATTCCTTTCTTTGAACCGAGATAGTATGTATGAATCATTGGACTTATTTGACAAAGAACAACTTTTAAGTCACACACGCGCGCGCGCACATACACACACACACACACACACACACACACACACCAACACAGTCTCACCCCTATTCGTCAGATATTGACGATTTGCCACGTACCCTCTTCGTCGTTTAATGACGTCTAGGGTACCCATCCTGCTCGAAAAATGTATTAACGTTTTTTTTTTAGTTGTTAAATAAGAGAACATCATTAGGCCTACACAGTTACATAAAATAACATAACAAGCAAAGACAATGGTTTTATAGCCATGATTTAAACGGCATGCGAGCTACTGGGTTCAGCGTCCATAGCAACCATGTTAATGTCTTCCTAATAACTATCCAATAGGAAAGACGCTCACAACGTCGACTAGAGCCGTAGTCGGGTTAATACAGGAGTGAATGGGCTGTGAATTAAACCAGAGTGAATTAAACCAATGCATTTCAATCTGGAGATTATTTTCGACAGAATATGGGGCAGGCTGCGCAGGATTCTATGGCGCTATGGTGGTTGCCATCGACTACACGACCTGGCCATTATTTCATTTTTATATATACATATTTATATATATCTATGTATTTATTTATTTATTATATACAGAGACCACCAGACCTCCTCGAAGCAACGAAAATGGTTTATTAAATACAAGATGGGTGGGCGAGAATCAACACAGTCTCACTGAAAACTCGTCAAAACGTCCTGGTTTCACGTTAATAAGAGAACATCATTACACGGTTACATAAAATAACATAATCAGCAAAGACAAACATTTACAGCCATGATTTAAACGGCATGCGAGCTGCTGGTTTCAGCGTCCCTAGCAACCGTCATAGCAACCATGTTATTATAAATTATGTCCGCCATTTTCACATTTGAAAATCCTAATAACTATCCAACAGGAAAGACGCTCACAACGTCTACTAGAGCCGCAGTCGGGTTAATACAGGAGTGAATGGGCTGCTGGAGCACCCGCTCTGAACGTCAAACATCGACGGGGATGGCATTACGTTGTAGTGAATTGAATCCCTTCTCCGTCTGCAGGGGGCGCCAAAGGGTACCTTTCCCGTCAGTGACTGACGCTAAAGTGCCCTTGCCACTAGTCTGGATTTTCGGAGTGAGACTGTGTTGGATCGGAAGATCGAAGATTCTAATCCTTCAACGCTGCTTGTTGAGTTGTTGACATTGACATTAATTATCGCCCCCTGTTGGTAGTCCTCCATTAAGCAGGCAAACAGGTGTGCTCTTCAAGCTGAGGCAACCTGACGTCATTGAAACATCCTTAGCGAGACCGAAAAAAATATATCAATTATCAAACTAAAGATCAGATACATTCACTGACTGAAGATTATGCAAGTTAAAAATATATTTTTCGCTAGAAATGTTATTAGAAACACGTTTAATGGTGAATCTGCCCTAAAATATTGCAATTCCCCTTCAGATAATAAAGACTACGTAAACATTTCACCAAATACTGGGAGAACGTCTCGCCCCCCGTCAACAACCCCTTGCGTCAAAATCCGACGAAGAGGTATTTGAGGTCAAAACTATCGGATGACCCTCTTTGTCGTTCAACGACTTCGTTGTTGAACGACGAAGAGGGGGTACCCTAGACGTCGTTAAACGACGAAGAGGGTACGTGGCAAAACGTCAATATCTGACGAATAGGGGTGAGACTGTGTTGCACACACACACACACACACACACACACACACACACACTCCTACTTTATTCATCCGACCCTCAGGAAGCCTGGGGGCAGAGCTCAGTAGCACCACATGAGGCCTGAGCGGATGGGAGGGGATACGTGTGTGTGTGTGTGTGTGTGTGTGTGTGTGTGTGTGTGTGTGTGTGTGTGTGTGTGTGTGTGTGTGTGTGTGTGTGTGTGTGTGTGATGAATTGATGTGCCTATTGCACTGACATGTATGTTCTTACATCATCTGATAAACCACAGAAGAGAAGACTTTGGCAAAAGAAGAATAATTGCTGAAATTCCATCATTGTGTTTATCAGTGAGTTAGTGTGACTCTTGGCTCTCCATGATTCGTCCAACTTCCTGTTGTCTTTTGAGCGCTGCTCTTTATAAAAGAGGGCCTATCTGTCCACGGGAATGTGTGATCGCTCAGCACATAACTGAAATGAAAGTTGCATAAGAAAGATTCATACTGTGTGCGGAAGATTAAACGTCAACACATTCTGTTCTGAATAGGAGCTCTCACCGGTGACGATGCTAACGATTTTCACTCAGTCCTCAGAACACTATAAATCACTATAAAAACGTTCTCCTCCTTCATCTGAATCGATTTGCGGTTGAGTCAATAAAGATGGAGTTTGCGGTGCCGTTCTATAAGGGGTACACTTGTCTTAAATCCTTTTTTTTGCAAAGGCCATACTGGACTTTTTACGGTACGCATAAAGGAACCATGGGAACTCGCCAATCAAAGGAATGCGAGCATGCCTATTTCATGCGCTTTCTACCTTTGAACCAGCTTTGTGTAATCCGTACTGTAACGCCCTTATTTTGAAAGGACAGAGCCGAGCTGGTATTATGATTCCCAACGTGAAGCACATGTGACTTGTTAATAAGGTCCATTCCAGACTGAAACACAAGCCTGGGGATAAAGAGAAAGAGATATGCTTTTGGAAAAACATATCAACGATTCATGATTATTTATTTTTTTGCAGTTGACCTGCCTTTAGTAATTTTGTTTTTCCTTTGGTTGACACTCTCTGAACTTTCCAATATATCTTTGTGGTGCTATTTGTATTCACTGTTACTTTTACTCTTCAAAAGGATTCTCATGCCATTACCTTGTCTCTGAGATAAAAGCAGTCTTATAACCCTGAACTCTTCTCTTCTTCTCCCCTTTTAAGTTAAGCTGAGGCGTTCTGTCCGCCATCTTGGTTCCACCTCAGGTTGCTAGTGTTTACAGTGCAAGTGCAAGTGTTTACATCTTATTCTGTGCACTTTTTTATCCTTACTGAGAAAGAAATATTGACAGACTGACAGACAGAAAGAAATAACTTTATTTTGATTCTTCAAACGCTTACCATGAGAAAATATCCATGTAGGCTACAGTTAAACACAAGTGTTGGTCAAACACACCTGGACAAATGTCAAAGTAATTTTTCCAGGTGTGTTTGACATTCACAATATGAGAAACACATACAGAGAAACACACACACACACACACACACACACACACACACACACACACACACACACACACACACACACACACACACACACACGTGTGTGTGCGTTGTCCTTTGTCTAATCAATAGTACTATTTTGTTTACTATAAAATAAAGGAACGATGTATAGGAATGTACAGAGCTGTTATTCATTTATTTATTTATTGACAATACAAAGCAAACAAATGAACGTGTGCAAACATTTTCAGTTACATCCCGTTTTTAACTTTTTGCTAAATAAAATACCTTGTTTTATTTTCCAAACGTTGTTGGTGCATTACACCCTAACTACTCCTGGCTGTTCTGTTTGCATGTAAAGAGGTTAAGTGGAACTGCAAACACCTTCTCTTGCCAAAGGACCTAACTGGGCCAGTCTATTAGATGTGGCAAATTGATTTTCGTGTTATCGTTATGAGGCAAACGCTTTAATATAGCATGTCATTGAAACCAAAACAGAAAAAAAGACTGAAAAGTCTACAAAGGGCGCATTATTGAATCACAGTGTTTCAATAATGGGATATAATGGGTAATAATATCTCTAACTTAATGGTGTTTCAAACACCATTAAGTTAGAGATATCCTACACATACTATGCTCATCAATTCCTTACGGGTTATTTTTTATTGATTTCGACTTTTAGGTGTGACTCGATTCTGTACCACACACTAACTCGCTCTTGAGACGAATGCCATAATGGCTGATCGCATCACACTTCCGAGCCCCCTGGCTGTGTGATGAGATCACGAGGGCTCCCGCACAATCCACCAAACCATGCGCTAATCCTCTACTTAAACCCAGCACGCCTCTTCTGCGGCGCAATTGGGGCCCTCTGAGTCGACTCACAACACGGAGGCTGAGCCAGTTGCCGGGGCGCTGTTCTGAAGGAAAACAAGCTTAACTTAACTTTTAAGTCAACATTTTTAAGGAACCATCTTTTTTTTTTTGGAGGAAATATGTTGAAGTGCGGATCGTTGGTGTTGTTGGTGCTCCTGGGGGTCGGGTGGGTCAGCGCCCAGTTTCCCCGGGAGTGTGTCACCCCTGACGGGTTGAGGAGCGCAGAGTGCTGCCCGTCGCCCCTGGGTCTCCCCAATGACCAGTGCGGCTCCAGCTCGGGACGCGGACAGTGCGTGGCGTTGACGGTGGACTCGCGCGCCCACGGGCCGCAGTACCCCCACGACGGCCGGGACGACCGGGAGCGGTGGCCCGTGCGCTTCTTCGCGCGCTCGTGCCAGTGCAACGGGAACTTTAGCGGCTATAACTGCGGGCGGTGCCGCCACGGGCTGACGGGGGTGAACTGCGACCAGGCGGTGTCTGTGGGTGAGTGGATGGGGTTTTATGTTATTGTTTGAGTTGTTATTGTATGCCTATACTATATTACTATATTGTACTGTATTATATGACGGTATATAATCTTACGTTGATGGGTGGGAATTAAGGGATCAAATGTAGTAACTTATCCAATAGTCCTACAGAGCAGAGCAATGTGTGCGTAATTTAAGTTGAAATAACTTAGTTAGTATTAGTTAGTATTTTCTAAGTTTCTCTAAGTTTAAAAAGTTGAGAAACGCAAGAAAGAACTGCGGAAAGGAAGGAGAGGGAGGGAGAGACAGAGAGAGAGAAAGAGAAAAGAAAGAGAGAATGAGAGAGAAAGGAAGAAAGAGAAAAAAATAAAGTGATGGGACGGTCCTTTTTTCTCCCTCACTCACTTCCTCACACACTGATCCACAACATCTGACCTCCTCTCTCCCCCCCCCCCCCCCCCCCCCCCTCCTCCTTCCCTCCCCCTCGGGCTCCAGTGAGGCGCAACGTGATGCTGCTCAGCGCGGCGGAGAAGAGCGCGTTCGTGAGCGCGCTGGACCAGGCCAAGCGCACCGTGCACCCCGACCTCGTGATCGCCACGCGCCGCTACGCGGAGATCTTCGGGCCGGACGAGAACACCGTGCAGTTCGAGAACGTGACCATCTACAACTTCTTCGTGTGGAGCCACTACTACTCCGTGAGCAAGACCTTCCTGGGCGCGGGCCAGGCCAGCTTCGGCGGGGTGGACTTCTCCCACGAGGGGCCCGGGTTCGTGACGTGGCACCGGTACCACCTGATCCAGCTCGAGAGAGACATGCAGGTGAGCCAATCAAATGCAAGCATCGAAATGTCACGATTATGTGATTTATTGTATTCGTTTATTTGACGTATAGACCGCTGAAGAATAAGTCCCGCCTCCGAGGCTCCCGGTTCCCTCGGTCAAATGTCTATGGGAAATAACATGTTTTTTTTGAATGAGCGTACATAACAAACTCTGTAGGTGACGAAGAAGTAAAAGCTGCGTCACGTTTTGAACTACACACATTTTCCATCTAGTTTCGACTCGCTTTTTGGATTGTCGGTGCTGTTAAAGTACTAAGTAAACGATTATAAATGCTACTTTAACGGCACCGAGAATCACAAACAAGATGTTTGTGTCATTATAAGCAAGAACATATAACAAAAAATGTCATAATTTAATTGCATTATTCCAAAATTTGTTTTTGTATATTTACTTAACAATTAATACACTTAAGTAATGTATTTATTTATCTGTACAGTCTCGGCTTAACAACCGGTGGCATTAAATGCAATTGCCTTTTACGAACCTGAATCTTGGAAAATTTGACTTCAAACCAATCATCAATCACTATATCGTCAATCATCCATATCTGGGCTGAGAGCGACCCAACCTTACTGTTTCATATCGATCCCCCGCCCCCAGGACATGCTGCAGGACCCCAGCTTCGCCCTGCCCTACTGGAACTTCGCCATCGGGGGCAGCACCTGCGACATCTGCACCGACGATCTGATGGGCGCCCGGAACAGCTTCGACATCAACGCCCTGAGCTCCAACTCCATCTTCGCCCAGTGGAGGGTGGTGTGTGAGAGCGTGGAGGACTACGACACCTTTGGCACCATCTGCAACAGTAGGTCCCACCTTTACACTGACGCCACACCCCTCTTACACACTTGTTGTGTGTTTTTACATCCCGGCACTTAGTGTACGCACTTTTTGTGTGTTTGTACATCCTGGCACTTAATGTACACACTTATTGTGTGTTTGTACGTCCTGGAATTTAATGTACGCACTTATTGTGTGTTTGTACATCCTGGCACTTAAAAATAGTACTTAGCATTGTGTAGCATCTTAACCTAGCTCTCTTTGTTGTATACGGGGAATGGGTTAACCTAGTGATGGTTAGTGCTTGGCACTTATTTATTGTAAGTCGCTTTGGATAAAAGCGTCTGCTCAATGCCCTAAATGTAAATGTATTGTAAAATGTAAACGTTACGATTAGTCCCACTGTGAGTCCCCTGGGGTTCAAAGTAATTAGGGGGCAGAATAACTGGCTTTTCATTACAAGAGTACACGCACAAAACCCCCTAGTCAAGCGCCTTGTCCAACGCTGATTAAAACCTTATAAACCCAACACAGAACGCACTGTAACCGGGAGAGTTTTAGCACTTCTAAGACTACAAGCCCTCCAGGATTACTTTAATGGCGGCCTCCTGCATACCACAGCAGGCCTCGTGTCGCCATGTGACCACAGCCACAGGCGATTACGTTTATGAAGTATTACTGGCGGTGGTGGGGCAGTCTCACACTGATCTCTTTGAACTTGCGCAAATTGCTGGCAAATCTCAGCGAATCGAACCACCCTGTAACGCAGTACAGATCACAGCATCACAAAGCCAGTGCATTGAGTATGAGTCGTTGGTTTTTATGTGTGTGGGTGTAGGTGTGTGTGTGTTGTGTGTGTATTTGTGTGTGGGTGTAGGTGTGTGTGTGTGTGTGTGTATATTTGTGTGTGGGTGTAGGTGTAGGTGTGTGTGTGTGTGTGTATTTGTGTGTGGGTGTAGGTGTGTGTGTGTGTGTGTGTGTTTGTGTGTGTGTGTATTAGTGTGTGTGTATTTGTGTATTTGCGTGCGTGAGTGTGTGTGTGCGTTTATGTGTGTGTATTTCTGTATTTGTGCATATATGTGTGTGTGTGTGTGTGTCTCACACCCCCCCCCCCCGCCCACCCCCCCTCGTCTCACCCTCTCCCCTCCTCCCCCCCTCTCGCCCCCCTCCAGGCTCGGAGACGTCCCCCATCCAGAGGAACCCGGCGGGGAACGTGAACCGGCCCATGGTGCAGAGGCTCCCCGAGCCCCAGGACGTGGCCGACTGCCTGCAGGTCAACGCCTTCGACACGCCGCCCTACTACTCCACCTCCTCCGAGAGCTTCCGGAACACCATCGAAGGTGAGCTGCAGAGCGCAGCCGAAGTGGGGAGTAGTGGGATGGTTTGGTTGGGGTCTCGAGGGGGTGTTGAGTCCCGGGGGGGGGCCTGATGGTACGATTGGGTTTGATCCCCGCACCGGTACGCAGACCTGTGGGCATCCTAGAGCAGGATGTCTTCTAAGCCCTGCCTACTCCGTTATGACAGACACACACACACACACACACACACACAAACCTATTACCAATAATCCAAAAATAGTGTTATACACAAACATATATACAGAAGCACCCCCCCCCCACACACACACACACACACACATATATATAACGACCTCCAATTTATTACAAATGGCCACTTCCATAGGCACCCAAAAATATGATTTGCACTCAAATCAAAATCCAAAAATAGTGTTATACACAAACATACTGTACATACAGAAGCACCCCCCCCCCCCCCCACACACACACACACACACACACACACACACACACACACACACACACGCGCGTGCACATATAACAACCTCCAGCTCTGACTCAATGCTCCGTGCTCCAACCTCTTCCATTACCTCCCCTGTCCGCAGGCTACAGCGCCCCCCAGGGGAACTACGACCCGGCAGTCCGCAGCCTGCACAACCTGGCCCATCTGTTCCTGAACGGCACCGGGGGCCAGACCCACCTCTCCCCCAACGACCCCATCTTCGTCCTGCTCCACACCTACACCGACGCCATCTTCGACGAGTGGCTGCGGAGACACGGCCCCGGTTGGTTTCAGCGAGGAGAACTCTCGCTTTCGGATTCAAAGTCTTGCTGTGTTTTTTATGGTCAACTTATAGTTGTTTGGTATCGATAGGATTTAGTGCATTTATGAGGATGTGATACCTTATCTATGTATATATATATATATATATATATATATATATATATATATATATATATATATATATATATATAGCTCTATCTATCTATCTGTCTGTGTCTGTCTGTCTGTCTGTTTGTCTGTCTCTCTCTCTCTCTTCTATCAATCTATCTCCATATATTCACCTCCCTCCCTCCGTCTCTCCATCTATCTATCTCTCTCACGCTCTCTCTCTCTCTCTCTCTCTCTCTCTCTCTCTCTATCTATCTATCTCTCCATCTATCTATCTAGCTATCTATCTAACTATTTATCTCTCTTTCTATTCATCCATCCGTCCATCCCTCAATGCTTTGTAAACAAATAAGTTTACGTCTAACAGCTAACAGCTAACGGCTAACCGCTAACGGCTAACCGCTCATTCTCCGTCCTGCCCTTCCAACAGAACAGGCCGTGTACCCGGACGAGAACGCCCCCATCGGCCACAACAAGGGCTACAACATGGTTCCCTTCTGGCCCCCGGTCACCAACAATGAGATGTTCCTCACCGCCCCGGAGAACCTGGGCTACTCCTACGACGCCGTGTGGCCAGGTACATGAACCACTGCCGGGGCCCGTCGACAGAGTCACTCAGGCGTTAGGGACTCTCTTCAGGCTCCTGTCGCAGTGATGTCATTGAGTGTCCAACACAGCCCCAACTCCAAAAAAACCACAAAAATCTTAGATTCACTGATATTTGGTTCAATTTCACACAATTCAATACAGAATTCAAATTCAATACACTTTCAAATTAAAAAACAAACATTTTACAAAACAAATTAATTTACCTACATTTTTTATTTATTTATTAATTTAATCACAGTCTGCTGACCTCTGACCCTAAGAGGTCCAATTCTTACAACCAGAGGGTTACGAACCCTTTGGGACTGTAATGGTGACTAAGGGCTCTGCTAATAAAATTGAATTGAATTGATTGAACCTGATCATGTTTGACGCCATATTAACAACCACGGCCGTCTTCCTCCTTCCTCCGCAGCTCAACCCTTCACCATGACGGAGATCATCATCATCGTCATCGTGGCGTCCCTCCTCCTCGTCGCCATTGTTTTCGCCGCCGCCACCTGCGCCCTCCGCAGCAAGTCCAGCGGGACGGACGGCCGGCAGCCCCTGCTGGGCGAGCAGTACCAGCGCTACGACGACGAGAAGAGCCAATCAGTGGTCTAGGTCCCGCCCCCCCCTGGTCATTCTAGGCCAATCGGTGGGCTCGTAGAGCGCCCACCTTGGTCTCTGCAGACCAATCGCTGGTCTGGAACACGGCAGGTTTTGTTTAAAGGACATGCAGCTATACACGTGTGTGTCATTTGTTCAGGTGTCCACAAACACACACACATGTGTGGATGGTGCGAGGGTACTATGGAATAATGACACGGACATGGGGTAACACTTCCGTAAATACACTATGGAATATGGAATATGGAGGTGAAAAGAAGTCCGCAGAATTTTGTTAACTGATACAATAGGCCGGTCGGTAGCTTAGTGGTAGACTGAGCATTACATATGTTTATTTATTTAAGTAAAAGTAATTTGATTTTGAAAATAAAGTAAGGACAGGACACCTATATGATTGTGATTCATCAAATGCAAGGCTGCAACAATCAGATAAATGGATCTGGTCTTTTTTATAAAGTATATAAACATGAATCGATTGAATGAATATCAAAAAAGTATGCTTTTCACGTTATAGGAGTTTTGAATGCAAATGAATAGACAACTGCTCAAATGTAATTCCCACAGTGATCCGTGTTGCTGTATTTTTGCCATTATTGTTAAAAGTTGTTTTGTTTGTTTTTGTATGTCTTTAAATAAATAACGGTTGTGAAGTCAATAAAATCTGTTACACTTTACTGTAACCCTAAACCTAAGGAAAACTTGAAATAGAATGAGGTAATACATAGGTCGACATATCGTACACAAGCAAACATTACATCGTGAAATAGCAATGTGCAAGGCTCTTTTAGACACCATCCTGCTGGAGTTATTTTTGTCCACAAGGGGGTGCCATTGTGCAACCTCAGAAACGGAAAGGCATGGCTTGTGGCGTCACTGGTGAAATAAAGAAATACCGACATTGGCTGTTCATCGTATGTTTTATTCAACTCAACACTTGCATTTGAATTTTTTTGGGGGTAAATTTTCCTGCAGACCTAAAACGCAATGTGGGATTTAAAAAAAGTTGAAGTCTAAAGTGATATTAGGCATTATTATTATTCACTCAATAAGTGGGAAATGGAGGACTCGCACTAATCCAAGTCATTATTCAAACACAACCGAACTAAACGTAAGACTACAATCTCTTCGTTCCCAGCATATAGAAAAAGGCCTGCATCTACGTGGGTCCCGTCCCACTCGGGGTTTCAAGCCGTCTGGGTGTGTCCACGCCCAGCAGCACGTTGTACTAATCACACCGTCCCGCCTCGCGGCGTCCTCACACACACACTGTTCCCTGCTCGGACGTCCTGAACGCTGCCAGCGCCGGCCGCTCCCCTCCACCGAGGTTGTATATATATATATCTTTATCTTCGAGCCTGCACTGTTTTCTGCTGTATCCTCCATTTACATTGGTTAACAAAGTCCTGAGCAACAAGTGTGGTTTGTAGGGAAACAAAAGTCCTGCTCTTAAGAGTGGAGAGAGGGGTCTTGCTCGTTGTGGATAGTTTGCTGCCCGCCGGTTCCTCCACCACCACCACCACCTCCCAGCCTCCCAGTCACCGACCTATTCTCTGTTTATGAAGTCATTGGGAGTAGTTCTGAGGTCGGAACCCCATAATCTGCTGCGCTGACGGCTCGGAGCCACTGGCCGTGATTGCACTGCGCCGGGACAGCATTGCAAAAGGACACTTTGGTGTTGTTGTATACGTTTGGATTTGAGCATGGACGAGGACAGCAGCGTCATGCCGGATTTTAAGGATCTGGAGACTAAACTGGGTCGCAAAGTCCCAGAGAGTCTGGTTCGGTCTCTGGTGGACGGGAAGGTGGACAAGAAGCAGGAGAAGTCCAGTGGCAACACAGCAGTGAAGTGCCGGGCCAACTCTGCAGACCTGAAGCGACTGCAGAGCAAGATGCTGTTTCTGAAGCAGGAAATGGTGAGTGATCCCAAACTGATGACCAGTCGATTGATGCAATGTGTCCGCTGAGTAGTTCAAACGCAGCAGGTCTCTGATCTGTTTGGATGTCATGGCCTACACCACATGACAGGACACCCTACAAGGTGTAAGCCGAAACCTTTTTGATGATATCTATATTTTGTCAAGTAGATCTACCGACTTGTGTCACAAGACCGATTTGAGGGTAATTGCTTTAGGATGACCTAGACTTCCAACAATAATGTCAAAGTCATTAAGTTGTTTAATATTGGGCAATTAACGTGTCCCTGATTGGATAGATTGTATGCATTTCACCAGCAGCCTCTCAATGCAAACGGGTGGCTTATATCATGGGCCTTGGGAACTTTATTGTAAACGTATGATCAGTGATAATTGACAGCCTGTCAACCGGTGTCATGATTCTAACCAATAAGCTTAGACACAAAAAAGTGACACCTTTTTACCATCCTACCTCAAACATCTTACTGTAATTTGATTAAATGATGCCTAGCAATTCCGTTTTTTCAACATCAACCACTTTGTTGACTTTTTGTATCCAAGTTCCGTGCAGCAGCTTAACTTAAGTCGATACGAGTGTCAAGGCGTCTCAGTTGACCCCCAATCAGGGAAAATCCCCTTCGGATCACCAGGGTCATCCGTGCCCGGAGTTAGGCCTGGGCAGATGGTCAAGTTAACCGCGTTTCCACCAGCTGTAGTCGAGCCCTGTCATTATACTGAGTCAGCTCAGCAGCAACCAAAACAAACGAAAACATGGACTGAGTTTCAACGCGACCTGGAAGTACTGAATAATTCATGATATGACCTCACTTACAGTGAGCTGAGATTAGAGATGTTATCAGTGAGTATTCAACCAGTCTCAAGGGGGAAGGGAATAGCCGACACAATGGGACTGTTTAATTCCATTATGAGACTACTTAGTCTGCTCTGTCTTCCCAGTCCTTTGTGCTGCAGTGAACCCTGACTGTGTTTACATCTTAATCCCTAATCCAGTCGAGCCAATATCTTCCTCCTCTTTGACATCCAGACCCATGTCGTATGGCACAGTATGTATGGGTCTACTGGAACAGGTCACGTGCAGCCATGCGTGTATTGGCTTTCAGTCTTTGAGAGGAAAAACATATGGTATCCAAAATCCTGACCCTTAGGTCCTAAATTAACTTTAGTGTGTGCGTGCCTTTGGGTGATACACATTTGCTTGAATACGATATGGACACAAACAAGTCATCAATTCAAGTTAACATGCAAGAATAAAATGGCAGTGAGGGGCACCCTTCCCATGCCTTATAGCACCCCTTCATGTAGACATCCTTGCGCTACACCTCTGCATATCTCAGCAGGAGCCACTAGCCCAGCTTGCTTTGCATGAGTAGATTACTCCCCCCGCACGCAGTGCCACAGTGTTATCACCCAGTTCAACAGTGGACAGGTTTATTGTTTTTCAACCGGCCCCCACCCACATACAGCTCTTGTTTTATCAAGGCCGTTCAGGGCGGTGGGGAAACAGTCTTGTCAGCGCCTGCGGGACTAACTGTGTGTTTGAGGACTGGGCGAACTCATCAATGGCGCAGTTGTGTCCATGGCAGGATGTTAAGATGAGCCGCCGTCTCTGTCCAGATCACTGTGCCCCCCTTAAGTCGAGGACTGAGTTCACTGACTGGGCCGTTACAGGGAGAACAACAGATCCATATCAACACAGTCAACACCTTTTTGTTTATGTATTGTTGTGTCTGCCACCACGAGACAGCACAGGATGTTCTGTCCAGTGAGCGCGGAATGAAAACAAGACAGGGTTTGTTTTCAACAGGTGGAATTAACTGCCCACTCTCCGTTATGCGGCTGACTGTGTTTTTGTTTTCTTCTGCTCGACTATCTTGTTTATACTTGGCTTTTGGCAACTAGTTGGATGTGATTAAGGTGACCTACTGAAGAGGACTCAAGGACTGCTGTTGTTGTGGAGGCTGACAAAGCACTTCTATGTGAAACTCTTTCTGGTGCTGGTTTGTGTGTGTGTGTGCTACCTATACCTATGTGTATGCTTGTTCTAATGTGTCCCTTTGCGATCGCAGGCCCACCTGCGAGCCATCGACGGGCAGCTGATGCAGCAGCTCATGTCCATCAACGAGGGCATCGAGTCCATCCGCTGGGTGATGGACGACAAGGGGGGCGTGGCCAGCCAGGAGGGCAGCCTGATGGGCAGCCTGTACAGCCTATCGGACAGCCAGGACGGCTCCTCACTGCGGGGCAGCTTCAACAGCCTGAACGACGGCAACAGCGACGGGCTTGACGGGCTGTCGGTGGGCAGCTACCTGGACACCCTGGGGGAGGACCTCCCGGACCAGCCCTCGCCCACGGACCTCGAACCCTTTGAGGAGAAAAGCGTCATTAACGGAGAGACGGCGTTCAGCAAATCGCCGCTCAAACTCAGGGTGGAATCCGATGAGTACTACTGCTTCGGGTAGAGAGGAGAAGCGCACCGCTGTGGTGGTGCCTGATCCGGACTGTTTGACTGTGTTGTTTTTATTTTTAAAGGAAGGATGTGCAGAAATGACACGATAATCTGTTCTGACAGATTGACTTTTGTAGCAACAAGTGGGCGCCAGGCTGTGATGCATAACTTATCTTGACGGTGCCGTAAATCCTAATTCTTAATTTATGTGGATTGTGCACACGCTTTAAGTCACACATTGCCACTTGCCAGTCAATATAGCGACTCCAGAAGAATCATTTGCAGGTTCATTTCGGTGTTTTGTTTTTTTATGCTTTGTTTATTCGTATGTTTCAGCATCACAGGCTATTTTATCTCCCATGTGCTATTCCCCTTTGAAAAACGAACTTCGTCGCAGTCATGCCTCGTAAAGTGGATTTCAGAGCAGCCCTGACATCTGGAACTCCCACATCTGGAACTCCCAGCGCCACACTGCATTCTGGGATGAATTGTCTCTTTAAATGCGGCGCGCTAAACGTGTTCACACGGTAGCAGTTGCGTCAGTCAGTTTATTCGGAAATAATCCTGACGATAACGTTTTAATGACTGTTGTAACTTTTTTTCAAGGTTGCTGTTAATGGAGGTGCAAATGGCGTCAAGTGCAATTATCTTTTCCGATCCAAAGTTGTTTTTTTTCTATTTTGATCTTGTTTCTAATTTTGGCTTTTTCTACTGTACGCCTACTGCAGTCAGAAACAAAACGGTTTTAGAAAGTATTCTTGTTGTTCAAGGCAGATTCCAAAACAGTTGCTTGGATGTTTGTCCGCCCCAAAGCTATACCATTTTAGCCTTTTTTGAAGGTGCTTTAAGCATTTAAGCATTTAAGCTTGCATACCTGTTTGTGGTTTGGCATGGTCGGTCGGGTGATAAGACCAACACATGTGAAACAGGTGTGTGTGTGTGTGTGTGTGTGTGTGTGTGTGTGTGTGTGTGTGTGTGTGTGTGTGTGTGTGTGTGTGTGTGTGTGTGTGTGTGTGTGTGTGTGTGTGTGTGTGTGTGTGTGTGTGTGTGTAGTGGGCTACTTTCAAAATAAGCTCTGTTTTTATCTTAAACAAAACAAAATTGCAGAGAAGAAAGATGCTGGCCGTGCTTGATCAGTTGTCTTTGTTTTTGGTACCGATGTACTGTACTTGTGTGTTGGGTGTTTCCTTCATATTGTTGTTTTGATACGTTTATTTTCATTTTTAAGTCAAGTCAAAATGATAATATATTGTGATCTTTCTAACCCCTTGGTACAATAGTTTGTATTGCCTAATACAGAAGTTGAACTGCATGCTTGTTCATCGAGGGCGAGAAGGAGAGACTAAAAGGAAGAGGGAGAGAGTATGAGACAAAATTAAACATTTCTGTTACACATCCTGCCCTCTCCTGCCACAAATGACTTCCAACAATCCTACATTTTGAATGTGTAATGTGGCAAAGACCAGTCCTGTATTAAATCGGGTCACCCCTCCTTAAACTCAATTTGACTCAATCATTTATTTCGGAAATGACTGCTCTTTTTGTGCCAGAATTCTTTTTTAGGCTATTTACAGAGGAAGGGAATTCTGTGTATTGCTTGGCTGATATGGTTGGGGGGTGTGGGGGAGACAAAGCATCTTGTTTCAGCCTTGAAATCCCCCGGTAATCCCTGTTATCCCAGCGAGTTGCTTGCACCCTGTTAATTCCAACTAGCCCCGGTCAGAGACCAGACAGAGTTAGGAGCCATGCGATGCTTCACCATTGTTTTGTTTCGGCGCTCTCATTTACGATGGGTGTGAGTTACACACACACACACGCACGCACCCGCGCACAGGCACACAGACACAGACACTGAGAGACACACACACAGACACTGAGAGACAGACACCGACACCGAGAGACACACGCACACACACACCGAGAGAGACGCACGCACATGCGGTTTCATTGAATGTTCCCGGGATAATTGGAGTTCCAGACAGAATGCCCACTGGGAAAGTCATCACTTGGGAAGCTGAGAACACTTGGCCTCCGTGGCAAGCGAATAAATGAGTGACCATGATGGAGCGAAACTTTCCAGCGCTAAAGTTACACTCTCTTTATGCGCCGGGACACAGGACCCTCGGCTGGGGGCAGCCGTGGCGCTGTTTGATCAGCCACAGCTTATTCTATTCTTAATGAGCCCTCCGGGACTGGGGGATTGGGTAAATGCCGTTGTCTCAGATTTCAGACTCATCCAATGGTTTCTTTTTAACGAGGAGACCAGAGTGCGAAGAACCTGAACCCTTCCTCATTGTATGTGCTGCATTTTGAATAGACTGTATGGGTGGTGAGGAAAACACGATACTATAGATGCTGAACAGCATCAGCTCAGTTTCAGCTCAACCCGCATGCAATGATTCACTCTAGCCACACAGATTGAGCTGGTCCCACCTGCAGCTTGGCCTTATTTGGTTTTATGTTACTGGTCTTATCACTTCGACACGTAGCGTTTGCCACACTTAAGACGTCCTTCAAGCTAAACCGCAATACAAAAATCCCAAAGTATTATGAACCTCTCTTTGAATCTTTTAGATGTATTATAGGGTCCTATTTTAGACCTGCTGGTACCATAGGGGCCCATTAAGTTTCATATTTGAGATACTTAGTGTTTATAGCCAAAAATGCTACCATGTACAAGATTAGCGTGCCAAAAGATGTGACACGGCAGCACTAGGCCACTAATTCACCACCAGAGTGAGATTAGCCATCACAAGCCATTTCAAAATCTGCCCTCTGGTGACATCAAGAGTGGGCGTGCCCACCAAGATGAATGATGGAAAGACAAGCCTATCAGTTGGTACAGTCATCTGGCTAGGCTCGTAGACTGATCTTTCTGATCATAGCTAGAGGGCAGGTTTTGAAATGCCTTGTAATGGCCAATCACACTCACGCCTGGTGGTACAATCGGGCACTCTCTTACAATCGTTGAGAACTAATCGATATCCCGATCACTTTCCAGTAGCCTACCAGTTGGAACATTGAGGGGCCGAGGGAAATTTTATTAGTGCATTATCAATGGCCTGACGTAACCGGGTCATTCAATGGGAGTCTGGTCGGTTGAATGAGTGACAGGCGCTCTGAAATCAACCATTGGAGATGGATTAGATCTAGGTTTATCCACAGTTTCTGGCTTCATGGTGGGTTGATGCATAACGCTGAAGATACTAGTGACATATCAACCCAGACACAGCACGTTAACATGCACAGCTCGTTCACATTAGGCCTACAGATTTTAATATTTATATTTATCAAATTTGAATTAGAATTCAGATTTTATTCTCATAACTCAGATTTTATTCTAATAAAACTCCGAATTTATTATTATTATTATAAATAATAATTCCCACGTTGCCCTGGTACTCGTGTAGTTCCGCCTAGAGAACACGCGTACCCTCTCATTTACGTATTCCTGTGTATTTTCGGGTGAACGTGACGTCAACGTCGGACCGACCATGACTTTTTGGGTAACTTTATGGACGATTTACGTTTTTTTAAAATTCATAATCGAAAGTCATCGAAAGTTATTTATCCCACCGGTTTGGTTGCTAGGTAAATTCCCGTCAGTAAGGACCCAGGTTTCTACCGCGCTGTCGACTGAAAAGTGTGTGGTGAGTATCATTCATTGTTCCTCCAGGGTTATTCTTATCAATAAATGCTTTAATTGAAGCTCCAATTCAAATACTATCCAAAATGTCTGTCCAAAAAGTAAGTCCTTTTTTGACCCTATAAAAAGGCCCAAAACTATTATTTTCTTCGGACACAATGATGGGGTGCGTTCCAAATCGCATACCTTTTCTCTTTACTTGTAGTTCGTACTGTAGCTACCTTTACCCTTATTGGACGGGAACGGGATGGATAGTAGCTATGGTGATGATGAAGGAAATCAGGAAGCTGCCTTCCTAATCGCATACCTTTTATTTGTACCTGTAGTACGTGCTGTAGCTAGCCTCACCCTTATTGGAACGCAGGGATGGATGGTAGTGTGAGTGTATTGTGATGTTGAAGGAAGTGTATTCTTGACATTAACAAGTGGATGCTGGAGGAGTGATGGGGAAGCTCCCATGATGCACTCAAGCCCCCAATTAGGTGGGCCCGGAACATGCCGCTGACATACAGGCCTGTCGTGAAGCACAAAGCGGCTTTTGCTTCAGCTCAAAACAATGATTGGGGTCATTTGTGTTGATAAGGTCCTCAATTACTTTTTCAACAAAACAAATTATACCTGAAAGAGAGAGAGCGTCAATCTACTAGCATCTACTGACAAACGACATAGCAACCGTTTCAGCTTGTGCCACAATGTGAATGGGTGGAAGCAGTGCATTCTGGTATCTGGGAGACTTGTCACTATGCTACCGAGATGGACACACTGGAACGTACCCATTACTGTCTGGGGAAACATGGAGAGGGCTGTATTTACTGAGCCACACGCACCCCTTAAGATGGAAAAACATGGCTGGAAACAAGTCGGCACTGACCTCAAGTTTACGTTAGATTTCTCATTTCACATTTTCCCTCCTCCCTCCGATGTAGTTTATCTGAGTCTCAGCAAATTGAGTGCATCTTAATTCACTCCAATTTTCTGTCCAGCAGACTTCGCACCCACAGACACATTTATTCAAAAGATGTCGTCTCAGCATCAGGAGAGATTGCCTGTGGACTGGTATGATGGTTCAGCAGTGATGGCTTGGACGATGTGTGCGCTGTAAAGGAGATGCAGCATATTAGATTCACTGGGTCAGCCCTATTAAATTGCCAGACTTGAGCGCACTCTGTTAAAAGATTTATGAAACCATTGGAAAACTTAACAAGGCCTACCCTCTATAAATATCCTCTTTCCTCGAGGAAAATGACTTGATGTATTTTAGGCCCAGCCATACTGCTAATGTGGCGTTTCTTTTCGGCGGTTCTCTCCGCGGCACGCACTCACTGCGTGTCCTGCGCGAGCACTTCATTCCTAGAATATTATTACATCACTGCGTTGACCTCAAGATGGACATCCCACCTTGGCAGTTACTGAGCACTGAGTCCCCCAGTGCAGTCTCTCTCTCTCTCTCTCTCTCTCTCTCTCTCTCTCTCTCTCTCTCTCTCTCTCTCTCTCTCTCTCTCTCTCTCTCTCTCTCTCTCTCTCTCTCTCTCTCTCTCTCTCTCTCTCTCTCAGCCTTCTCTCTCTCTCTCTCTCTCTCTCAGCCTTTCTCTCTCTCTCTCCCAGCCTCTCTCTCTCTTGGCCCCTCGCCAGAGTAGAGGACACATCATTGCTGAGCGCCACACATTGGCCTCATGAAACCACGTTGGTCTTGGGGACCCGCCTAACCAAATATGGTAGAACTACACTTGGAAACTTCCATGCAGGGTTGCCAGTTGGGATCCCTCTGCTATTTGCACTCCAGCCATCCGCAGTGCCTAAGCTCCAGGCTCTCGTGAACCGTCAACCGCCAATGTTGCACCCAGGCAGGAACCTTTCAAGAGCTCTGCAAATACCACCCTGCAAATAAACACAAGCGTGCACACCAAACGATAAACTAAACAAATTAAGGTTGACATGAGAACTCCTGAGGCCTTTGCGTGTGACCTTGTGAGTCCACAGTGGCGCAGGTTTCCTTTTTAAGGAAAAGATATTTAGAATCCCACTTAAAACGCTTAATAAGGTATGATTTCAGCTGGAATCATTATAGTCTTGACGACCGATTACAAATTCCTCATCGGTTTCATTGGTGTTGTCGCTGTCTTTGTACAACAGTATCAGAGCTGTTCTACAGTCAGTTCTGCAGTCATTTGAGGAACACTGGGACACTGCCCTTTATATTTCAATGGGCCTGCAGTGTTAGCTGCAGTGTGATAGGGTGATACAGACGGCAGATCATTGGCACACTTAAAATTTGAATCTTCTCTCACCGACTCAACACACACTGTACACACTGTTGGATTTCCTTGGTTAATATTTAGTCAGTGACTCACCACAAAAACCTT
>NC_140293.1:6004448-6036828 GCF_964030765.1 Micromesistius poutassou | reverse complement strand
AGGAATTTAGTCAAGGCTGTTTAGTCGCTAACAAGGGTCTTCTCTGATCTCATGTGCAGTGGAGTTAGTGTGGCCTCAGTCAGGTACAATATGCCCATTTCCTGGTTCTCAACCCTTTAGTGATTCATCCTCCTCATCATCACACTTGATTTATCCAGGGTAAAAAGTCTAATTTAGTGAGTCCGGATCATCATGCACATTTTAAACATAGCATAACAGTCATCAGTTAAAAGCCGGTATCTTTCCGCCTGTCTTCATTACATATTTAATTGTACAAGTCACATCGACATTTTCCCCTCACTGAGGACGGAAATCCCTCTCAGCAGCAACCCTGTCTCCGATCACTCATAAACGACATACTTGGCTGGTGATGTTCCCGAACGCTCCGTGAGAGATCGGATCCTCAGGGGGAAAAACAGCAAGTTTTGTCCGGCTCCCAGATCTGTCTCTCACTTTTTTCTGGTTGTTTCAGAAAGATACTGTTTGAGTCGTCTTTCGCCTTCATATCGCTCGCAACGCAAGAAAATAATGTATCATATCTGTCTCGGTTGATGTTTGGAGAGATTTTATTTTTTTGGCCTGTGTTGATTTATTCAGATATTCTCTTTCTGCTTCTCTCTGAATGTGGCAGCATGTAGTTTGCAGTCGCTTGTGGTTTGTGTTCTTTATCTTGCCACTGTTGGATGTTTGTCTAGAAGCTTCTGTGTAATTATGTGTTGTCAGCGGGCCCCTGTTTGATCATCGGCCAGAAAGCAACGCTTGTCTACCCAAATCTAGTTGGTTGTTATACAGTCCCAGTAAGGCCTAGTCTGAATCTGGCCATGGCATTCAATATTTGTGTTCTTCGTCTTTTGAGAAAGTTGTTGAGTTTTGAAAAGCTACCAACTCAAAAGACCCAAAGTTGGAATGATTTAGCAATGATTGGTATTTTTACTTAATAAATATATCATGACCATATTTGGGTGGTCACTGGTTAATCCAGATCCTCTAAGAAGTCACCTCACCCCCGCCACACTCTCCTCCCTTTTCCCAGTAATTCAGATTAAAAGTGCTTGAGGTGAAACACCAAATACAGGCAAAACCACAGCTACCAGAGAGCCTTGAAGTTTTCCCCCGTCAGTGTGCCGGGTCAGTGGGCAAATAAAGCTTCCGGAAGGGCCCTGAAGCTCTGGCACTCTCTCCCTGGCACCCACTTAAAGCCCCTCAGTCCCGTTTTCAGTGCTTCAATGAAAACAGAAAGGCCATTTTCCACTCAAGGGAGGTCCAGACAGCGACGACGGGTGTAGTGCAGAGTTTGGCAGGTTTTGAAGCACCCTCGCTGTTCAGTTTGCAAACAAATACGACACGACATGAATCTCAAACGGTTTGCTTTCTAGGCTCCGACTGATATGAAATAGAATGACTCACACAATGTTGTTGTTATCTAATTGCCTGTATTTCCTATTTTGTGTTTCCTTTCAAATATGACTTTTTTTTTTTCATAATCTGAGCTCGACCTTTTAAAGAGTTACCGTGTTTATCCCTCATTTATTCCCGTGTTTTCTTTATCTTCATCTCACATCAGTGTAATTTATATCTTCCCCAAATCTCCCCCAAGAGGCAATATGATATCCAATACATGTGTCCCGCACTCTCACAAAACCAATCTCCTTTTGAACAGATGCATAAACAGTCGGCTGAAACACACACGGTCCACACACCTCGGCTTGTTTTGTGTGCGACTTGACTCCGATTACTCTAGCAGTCACACGCACACACACACACACACACACACACACACACACACACACACACACACACACACACACACACACACACACAGACACAGAGACACCCCCCCCCCCCCCCCCCGTGGGGATGGCCACCTGTCCCGGCCCACTCCCGGGACGCCCAACAGGCAGCTCTTTGTGGAGGGGGCAGGCTAAGCCTCTTAGAAGCCTGTTAGTGATAGGACCCCAGGGTGGAGGTGGAGGGTGGAGAGCGGCCGCTGGTGCTGGTGGAGGAGTTACAGCAGCGTGGTGCTGGCTGTGTTCCGGCCTCACGGGTCGCCGGATTTGCTTTTTAATGACCTTTTTGCTTTCTTTTGTACTTCCTGCTGAGTTATCGGCCATGGCGGGTTGGGGTACAGCGGCGGCGACCCCCTTTTGGTCACGTCGCTGGAATCAGGGGGTCAGGGGGGATCCCGGTTTGCATTACTCTATATGGGCGATGTGTATTGCTTAGGCCTGGGTTTATTCTCGTTTTTTTGATGAGGTAGTAGGACTCGCACCATCAACCTTTAGAAATTGACCTGTAAAAAAAGATATTCTCACTAAGTAACCATTGACAATGACCTCGGTTTAGAAAACAAACACACACATCATTAAGTACAGAGTCACTTGGCTCTTAAAAAAAAAAAAAAAAAAGCTAAGGTAATTACTGTCGGGCATTCTCTGCGGATCTTGTTTTGTTAATGATCAGCCCTGCGTCACATCATCAGTTGTGCATCCATAGCAGGCCACTCCCCCCCCGTCGCCCCCCCCCCCCCCACTCCCCAACAGCCTGTCCTACCCGTGTAGACAGATGGACCCCCAGCCACCACCGGCTCCATTGACTAGTGGGAGCTTCTGTTGGAGGTGTGTGTGGAGCCAGCGTGTGTAATTAGCACACGGGCTAAGTAAGACTAATGCATGTTGCTGATGGTGCGTGTGGTGAATAAGGAAAGCAGAGGAGGGGCCTGGTGATTCTTCAGACCCCATGAGTTGTACCATCACTGTTGTTGTTTATCCCTCACACCGTTTTTGTGTCGCTATACTACTCAGTAGGTTAAAACATTATTTGGTGTTATGATGCCTCACGCACTTGGAGCCTCTCATCTGTATGATGTGCTGCATTGGTTATTAGTCTAGGCTGATGTTCTTGTTTAAGCACTTCTCATAACAGTAGTAACTCACTAGTAAGGTTCTGATTGATTCAACACATTTTATCACTTGTGGCTTTTATTAGGTAATCCTAGCAGCTACACTGCACGGACATCTATGTCTGGGTAAAAGGGGAGGGCGGAATGGGGAGGAAGGGAGTTTGGACTATTTAAAATGTAAAGGGGAGGTCAAAGATGAACCTGTCGAACTTTCCTCTGAGTTTTGTTTGATCCTGTGGCATTGTTGGAAGTAGGAAGCTAGAGATTTTATCCAAAGCGACTTACAATAAGTACATTTTTCAGAAGAAGAGAAACAATATATCGCATTCATAGACCCAAGTGCCAAGCATTAACAATCGCTAGGTTAACCCATTCCCTGTATACAACAAAGATAGCTAGGATAAGATGCTAAGTACTAAGTGCCAGGACGTACAACATACAATAAGTGCATAAGAGGGGTGTGGGTGGGGAGGAAGGGCAAGGGGATGGCAGAAATAATATAACATAAATATGATCCAAGAAATCTGATTTGGGGAACATTCTGCTATAGTTTACAAATGTACAATTTTACAAACAGGAACTTGTCTTGCACAGCTGGCCTGAAGCCCAGTCACAATAAATGCCATAAATAGTCCTATTCTTTAAAATCATATAGAAAACCCCTTTCAGTACAACATATCCAATTATAAGAAATGTGCGTGGAATGCAACACATTCTTGTTTAGAATAAAAGACATAGAGCAGCAGCACAAAGCAGTGCCAAAGGTTATCTTAAATCCTACACAGCCATAATTATACCCAGTGCGTGTTTTAAAGGGAAGTGAGGGAGCGCGGTGTCCATTGTGGGAGAATAATGCCCATGGCAATGTCTGCTGGTGGATCACTTTGCATGGGCCTACTCGATGAGGAGCGCGGCAGTGACTTCATCGTTTTCACGAGAACAAAACAACTTGTGCTGAGGCGTGCATTTTAAAAACCGGAGCTCATTAAAGCAAACTTTCCCATGCGAAGCCGTCCAATGAAACGTCTCAGAAAAACCCATACTTGCATCACGCTTGAATGACATAGTATTAAGCTGTGTCAGTGTTGCATAAGGACCGATTGAGATACCTCGCTCATGGGAACCTTTTATGTTTATGAGGATGTCAATCAAGATTAGTTTTGAGGATGACAGCTGTGTGTTCTTATCTTAAGTCACTTAATATTTGATTAGCTCAGTGAGGCAGTAGACAACGGATGCAACTGAAAGAATTCCATTTTTTGGTTGGCGTCGTCGTGGTGAATTCCTGCTGCATGCCTCTGAGAGAGAGAGAGAGAGAGAGAGAGAGAGAGAGAGAGAGAGAGAGAGAGAGAGAGAGAGAGAGAGAGAGAGAGAGAGAGAGAGAGAGAGAGAGAGAGAGAGAGAGAGAGAGAGAGAGAGAGAGAGAGAGAGAGAGAGAGAGAGAGAGAGAGAGAGAGAGAGAGAGAGAGAGAGAGAGATATGTTTCTGGTGGCCGTCCACGATTTCATTTAAATTCTGGATTGTGTGCCCGTGTCGGTTGGCACGCTCTGCCCATGTTGTATCCGTCATGCTTATTGCTGTGACAACCGCTGGATTGTTGAGGCTTGAGGCCAGCGTGGGCAACAAACTAAAGGGACATTGTTGTTGAACCCAGCGGAGGCCGGACATGGCGGCTGGGCCGAGCCATAGGGTCTCGGTCTCTCATTATGTAGCCGGCAGCATGCGATGCGTCTTACACAAGGCTTTTAATAGAGCTGGATTCCTCCCTGGCGTCAACAAACATGCAAAGCAATGTTGGCAAAAAGAGCTTCATTTCATATGCCAACACAAATAAAGGCATGCAAAGGCCTGCGTGTACAAGTGAGCTGTCACTGTTTTTTTTTTTCAAGTTTTCACTTTTTTTATGTTGTACTGTTCTTATTCTTATTTATTACATATTTCTAAAATGAATGAAATGAAACTACTTTAATGCAGCTACCCATTCTGTGCTTATACCTCAAGCTTTGTCGGTTGGTTAATGGGGGACACATGATTTCAATACGGCAGTAATTGCAGCACCACGCTTATAATGACAAGCTAATTAAAAATAAGTGTGCTGGATCAAAGACCAGTCTATGGACAGATGCAGTATGACCGGTAATAATGGTTTTAATCATGACGACTGTCCTGGCCTCTGTGCCTTCAAGTCCTGACGACTAACTGGTGTTCCCCTGTCCCCTCCCGGCTGTAGGCCTACCCTCCACATCCAGCTCTGCCTGTCATGGCAAAGCTGTGGTTAACCAGTGCTTAGGACCCAGGGCTCAAATGTGTAGAGTTTGACTACTTGAAAATAGGGCTTGTCCATTATAGCGTCACATCGCAATGACCACCTCCATTTGGGAAGTATAGGAAGATAGGAATATATCTTGATGCTAATGGTGTTTTGGTCATCATTTAGTAATAAATTGTGAAATTGTTGATCATTATGGGGTGACATTGTTGTGTTTGAAACTGCCACAGCGTTTATCGTGCGAGATGTGGCAAAACTGTTTTTATAAGCCTAGGTTACGGTATATTTACGTTCATTTAGGATTTTATGTTATAACTCTCGAGTCATCATAAGATGGTGGAGAATCGCCAACAGCAATTCTCGTGATGTGTCCTGATATACTAGTCCTGGCTATAGAGACTGCTAGGGTGTGACTCACGGGCCCAACGTCTCTGGATGTCCACATCCTAGAAGAACGGCATCCTGGAGCAAGCTGCCTGACCCCTAGCCTCTCCTGAATGATATGGGTATGTGTGCTCTTAAATCACTTTGGATCAAATAATCTCCCAAATTACTAATGGTAAGTAATGGTAATTTAGTGGTTCTCAAGGGGATCTAATATATCTTGAAACCACTTTCTCTTGTCATGGAAAAAACTAATGAATGAGCAGAGAATGAACAATGATCACAATAAAGACATCATGAATGCAATAGTGATTTAATTAAACTGCAAAGAGCAGTAGTATGACAGCTCTGGTCTCTCTGAATTGATGTTCGGCCCCTGCAATGTTAACAAAATCAATTGGGGCCCCTTTTTAAAAAGACAAGAAAATCAATTGTACGAATGCACTCAGGTCGATAACGCCTTCCAATGACAAATCGTCCATCCAAATTATTTCTACACTTTTGTGATTGTTGTTGTGTTTGTTGTAATGGCGCCAATGTGTTGTGAAGCCAACTGTATAATAAATCAACAACAACAGTTAGGCCTGGACTACAAAATACCATCCTGAAATGGACACAGACGTACAATGCTGGGTAACAGACTGCACCCATTGCCCTAAATGTTGTTTATTCCCATTCGTTGTCCAATCAGTGACAGCCAGAGATGTTGTGAGGCGAATGAACTTCAGACCATTGAACAGAGAGAGTGGAGAGAGACTGCACTACTGGTTTGCCCTTAGTTTTCAATCTCTTGTCACTGGGTAATTAGTAAACTACTGAACATTAACCTGGCACAGGGATATTAATTTTTTGACAGGATGGATTACTTATGCCTAGCGAGTCCCTCAGAAAAGTTCTCCACACTGTTTCTATGTCGGCCTTAATGTCAAGGAATGCCACAGATGAAGTTAGCGTGGTGGCTACTAAAACTGTCACTCTATTGAACTGCTAACGCACACTTTAACAACAGATCAGTGTTGGAACAAATGCTAATTTTGCTATCTTCTGGTAAAGCAAGGCCTTTTGCCATGTCTAGCAACCAGCTCAGCCGGGGGCCTGGCTAGCTCCGGCGGGTTCTTCCACTCTCGGCTACACAAACGCACTCCCTGCGGCGTCCGGGAGTGCACACACATAGGAGAAGGCTAATAAAACCCCGGGACTTAAACATTAGCTAACCAGGGACCCTTCAGTTCGCATGATGTAATGGGAGTCGGCCGTTTAATCAGTAACCGACCGCGAGGGACACGTTTCGCTACACACAAAGGTGTGTACCAAAACAAACACAGCTCTCAGGGTTAGCGTAGCCGCTATCGATCCGGGCGGTTGGAGGCTTTGTGGGTGCAGCAGAGAGATTTCTTTTGTTTTTTTTTACGAACCCGGGGGCGTTGAAAAGAAGTATAAAATGTACGCAGAGTCCCGTCTGTTCGTCTGGTAAACATGTCATAACCGGCAAGGAGTGGAGAGGAATGGGGGCTGTTTTAACTGTTTTGACCCCGACCGCTTTTTTTGGTACACAACACAGTGTTCTGTTTGCGGTGTTCCTTTGTCTCACACACACACACACACACACACACACACACACACACACACACACACACACACACACACACACACACACACACACACACACACACACACACACACACACACACACACACAACACCGACGGGCCTTGTTGTCACTCCACACAGCCTCGGACGGCGGACTTGCGACCTGCGGTTCGTGTGCAAACACACCCTGCCCAGCACGGGCCGTGAAACCTGATCCCAGGTGATGTCATGGGGGGGGGGGGGGGGTGGCTGTCATTCGAGTCTTTCCAGTCTCACCTTTCAGCCGTTTCAGCAAACATTTGGGTAGAGGGAAGACTTCCCCGCACACACGCTGACACACTGACACGCGTTCCGCCCTGTCACAAAGAGGGAAAACCGGACAGTAAATCAGGATTGCATTGTGTTCCCTGGCTCCATCATAATTCTAGGTTAGGCAGGCCGGGAGGAAAAAGGCAATTGTTCGTCCCTTTCTGTTTACTGCTTACTCCAACTATGATTGCTATGATCAGAGTCAAAGATATACGGTTGTTTGTTTGAGCTGAAAAGTTTTGTTTGGGGGGCCAAATGGAGCAGGAAATGGATAGTTTAGACCTGCAATCGTTATGTGAAGCAGTGTTTGCACTAGACTTGTTTTAAATATTGTTTAGTTGTAGAATAAGGCATACCTCACGTTCCCATAATCCTCACTCACGTTTTGCCCTTGCTGTTTCTTATACACACACACAACCTCCATGTATAATATCGGCCTCCCTTTGTGCAGACAGCAGACAGATGGGCCTTTTATATATTAAATCTCACAAAGTTATTATTACCATCTCAATTGCTTGTGAAACTGAGTTAGCGGCGTATCAATAAGATCAGACGACGACTAAAAAAATAACCATCTCCAAAAAAACGCAATGCACTTTCATGTGCAGTCACGACCATCAAAGTGAAAACGTGTGACTGATCGGTTGGAATGCGGCCGTTGTTCCTCGGAGTTGGGTTGACAAAAACAAGAATCGGCAGCCAAGAGAACCTCCCAGCTCATTTGTCTCCATTTGCACCTGTGTGTTGACTGAGCAAGACCTTGAGAATGGCAGCTAATGTGCGCTGACGCCAGTGCGGCAGGTAATTATACCGACGCCAAGGCAGTTCTTATCTCCTCCGACAGCTCTCCTGAAGCCAGGGAGACAGCGCCACCCCACCCTCCCCCTCGAGGTGAACGCAAGTGCTGAACAGTGCCTGAAAACATTTACATATTTTCCCTCAACGTTGGCTAAATGCCTTTTGTGTCTTTTCATTGTCCCTCCTAAACCTCTCCTCTGGTGATTCACTACGGTAGGCTGGAAGTAGGAAGGCGTAGTAACGTAACGGGAAGGTTGCTAGTTCACTCGAGCTCGATATGAGCAAGACGCTTAACCCTGATTGCCCCCGTCGAGCTGGCTGTCTCCTTTGCACGGTTGACTCCGCTGTCGGTGTGTCAATGTGTGTCTGAACCGTTGTAAGTCGCTTTGGATAAAGTTAGCGTCTGCTAAATTCCCTCAATGTAAATGTAAACGTAGGTCTGCATACTACCAGACTGACCTGTTCACACTCAAGGCCAGCAAGGTGAAACCCAAGTCGTTTGCGTACCAGCGCCGCCCGTATTCAAAGGAGCTTTGGCATGTGACGGAGAAACGCTCCCTTACAGGAAGCGCAGCCATCGGGCGCAGGAAGATCGGATAATCACTGCAGATACGACGGTGTTGTGAAAGGGGTTTGAACGCACACTGCTGCTGCCTGCTGTTGTGGCTTCCGAACCACAAACACGCTGCAGGAGTGGTGCATGTCAGGGCAGGTCGATGGAAGGACGTGTTATGTCAGCTATGATAATAAGCCTCATGTACCTTTTTATATAGAGGTACCTAGACTGATTCACTTGTTGAAACAGTTCTTGTGATAAACCGCCGTAGGCCTAGGGTCAGTGATTAATTTGACAGAAAACTAAGAAGGACATTTATAACATGTCTTTTTAGTAGTTCCTAGGGTGTTATAAACCAGTATACTTTGCATTTATGGTAATGTTTACTCTAAAATACATTCCTACCCATAACTAGCGTACCATGGCTCCTTAAGCAGGCAGCATGTACAGAAATGTGTACTTGTGCCAAAGCCTATAACTATAACAAAGACCTATAACTACCTAAAGGTTTTTCCCTCCCTTAGCACCGCTATGGAAACGTGCACTTCCTTGAGTTTACGTGGCTTCCAAAATGAAAGCATTTTCTTTCTCTTCCCCTAATTGTTGTTCAACAGATGTAAGGCAGGGCCCATTAATAGCCGAGACAGAACAGGTGTCAAGCCGAGGTGGAATGGCGTGGCACCACAGGTATGCAGGCTGAGTCATCATCAATGACACACACACACACACACACACACACACACACACACACACACACACACACACACACACACACACACACACACACACACACCCCACACACACCCACACACACATATCTTAGTTTATTGACCTAACCTCTGGCTGGCCAGCAGGTAGTTAAACTTAGTCACACCGGTGATAGGGGCATGGGAAACGTTTGAACAAGTGGCGACAACTGTTTGAAGCCCAGGGCTGAAGAGGTCAAACGCATTAATAAAAAGGGGCTGACCCAAAGAAACGTCCACCAATATTAACTGGCTTTATCAGTCGGGATTGGGAAAAGGAGGGAACTCAAGCAGACGTGAGATATCTAGTGGACGTTTTAGAAGGAGCCTGATTAACAGCCCGGGTCATTCGATAGGCTCCCCGGGTTTGAGTAGGGGATGTTTTTTTATCACGGTAACGTGACACCCGTGTTCCGGGTCATGCACCGTCGGATCCGCACATCTGAAGGGCTTGTTCAAACAAGCCCTCGGTGACCCCCAGACTAGGGGCCCCTCCTGTAGTGAGGGAGGGAAACAACCGCGCTTGCACCGCGGCGGTGGCGGTGGCGGCAACGGGGGCACTCAGACAACAGGTGGCGGGGGAGTTCAGCTGTCGGTGTTGGGGGACCCGTGTGGTGGGCTCTGTTGTGCAGCAGCTGTTGCCTGTACTGTCGTCAAGCAACAGGAAAGGATGCCAACACAAACCCCCACTCTCTGTATTGGCTGAATATTTTTCAGCAAAGTAAAAAATTATTTAGTAAAATTAGTAAATAGTAAAAAAAAAAGTAAGTCACGGTATTTGCTGTCAAAAGAAGTCCTTGTTCATTCATTTTTTCTTTCGTTTTTAGCCAACTCGTTTCTGGGTGAAAGTGTTTTAATATGCGATTTAATTGGTTAGAATCACAAATCTTTATGATAACTGTCTTGGATAGATTTAAGATGGCCGACTGTATACTAGTGGTATATGGTGGTTGTTGTTGTTGATTCATGACATTTTTTGCGGGTTTAAGGAATGACAAGGTGTGTAATGGCCAGGTGAACTAATTTATTATATTTATTATATACTTTTTACTAACTCATGTATTTTATACATGTTGAACAATCTGTTCAACACGGCCTAGTGTTGTCACAGGGTAACTCTAGTCAACTCTCTGCTTCTCCATGTTTCTTGGGCTATTTTAATGAGGGCTGTCAGTCACAATCTCCCAGTTGTACCCTGTGACACAACCTTTATTATGCACGTCTCTAGTGACAACACTGGCCCTATTCAGTCCCTCAGCCGGTGTTTGCAGTTCACATGGACTCAACACAGTCAACATTTATGTTTGACAGGCCATCCGGTTGGTTTACGAGATTAATAGATTGTTTGACATTGTTTTATTGCTAGAGAATTATAGCTTTTCTCATCGAGGACATAACGTGCAGATCATTTGTGTTCATTGGTGAATCATGACGGATATTGTGTGTCAAATGTAACGTGCATCCGATGACTCTGCAGTTCAGATGTCGTCACACATGTTGATGTACTGATCTGATCTGAGAGTATTGGCTTTATTCAGAGAAGTATGGAAGAGATGCTTATTTTTATCATTTATAAATTGAAAAACTATGGACCATTGGTAGGTAAATTTAATTTGTCTGTTATTAGATGTCAAGGTTTGACAGGCTTTGGATAAAAACATCTATTAATGTGGGGATAAAATATACTCAAATACCAACCATAGCTTGTAAGTGACGAGAGCGAAACTCAATAAATAATGGCAAGGAAACTATACAGACATATTACATTTATACAAACATCAATGAAAAAACAAACCACGCAAGTAAAACATGAGTCTGAAGGTCACTTTTATTAAATTCACAGCGAGGAAACAGAATTGGTAGTATCAGATGCCGAGCCTAGAGGATCCAAACGTTCAGTGATATACGAATGGAGGAACGAGTTCATTGATGTGAAACCTAGCAGGCAGTACATATACTGTCAGACCTCTGCTAGCAGAGTATGTCTTTGAGTTCTGGCTCATCATAATACACCCAGGAATATAGCCCTCAAAGATCTACAGCAACAACACAAAGAATACTGGATAAATGTGCTCTTCGATATGATTCCGCTCAGGCTCACGCCCTCACGGGACTTAAAATATTTACAGAATACTGTCATGTAAAGGTTGCTTTAGCAGCGCTAGATTTCAGTGGATGAGGTCGGATCACTCTCGTTGCAGCGACTTTGTGATCGGATCCCATTTTAAACAGCAGTTGTAGCAGCGTCTACCATTGAGTTCAAATCAAAAGGTTCATACATGTATTAAGAGTGGCTACACACACCCCAGGACAAAACAGTGATACAGTGAAATAATACAGATGATGATCGCTAATTGACTCTCAAGTGTTTAAATACTTCTCAAATCATCTTTTATAGTCAAAGCAACTCAATCGGTACAACCAAGGGTTTTATAATGCGGTTTTATAACCATTATCTTCAACCCAACGCCGCCCCATATCATTTTAGTGTTTTACTACCAAACACACCAAGTCATTATTGCTCTCCAGTCTGTCACCACAGTGTGTATGAACGCATATATCCGGTTTAACTTGGATATTTAGTATTTGCCGACGGCGTGTAGTTCGCTACGCTAGGGCGTCCTGTGTGTACCCATGAACGAGAATAGTTTAGTTTAAGTATAGTATAAAACTACAACAAGCGACAGTGGTGTGTGTGTGTGTGTGTGTGTGTGTGTGTGTGTGTGTGTGTGTGTGTGTGTGTGTGTGTGTGTGTGTGTGTGTGTGTGTGTGTGTGTGTGTGTGTGTGTGTGTGTGTGTGTACACATGTTCAGTGGGTTTAACATGCATACATTTAATGATACGCAAGGAGTTCATCTTTTGTTGCTATCCACTCGTGTTGCCATGGGGACGGGGATGGTGTGGGACGGGGGGGCTGTTTCTATGACAACACGGTGAGGGTGACGGTGCCCTTGGTCTTCTTCAGGATGCCCACCGCCTCCTCGTGGGTCACGCCCTCCAGCGTCACGCCGTTCACCGCCATGATCTGGTCCCCGCGCTTCAGACGCCCGTCCTCCGCCGCCGCACCCTGAGCGCAGACAGACAGACAGACAGACAGACAGACAGACAGACAGACAGACAGACAGACAGACAGACAGACAGACAGACAGACAGAGACGCGCGGACAGATGGACACAGATTCACACACACAGACAGACAACACAGCACACACACACATGCACACAATAAGACGGACACACGCACATGCACGCAGACAGACACACATGCACGCACATACAGACGGACAGACAGGCACTCACAGGTACAGACAGACAGACATTCACACAGACACACGGACACACACAGCATTTTTCTTAATGAAATGGGTCCTCAATAATACAAATGAATAAATAAACGCATAAAGTCCGGATGTCGAAAAATCCTGAAACCAAAACCTTTTGTTACGGCTCACCTTTCCGAAGACGGTCTTCACGTAGATGGGCAGGTCTCCGTGGGGACTACCGTAGCCCCCGACGATGCTGAAGCCCAGGCCGTCGGGCCCCCGGTCCAGGGTGATGGACTTGTACTGGGGGGGGCTGCACGCAAGCGCACAACGTGATCAGAACAGAGGAAGATATCAGGACCGTAGCAGGGGGGTCGTCTAGTCGTAGCTAGGGGTGTAAATCAGAGCCTTCATGACGATTCGATACGATATCGATTTCTTACGCCAACGATTCGATTGTTTTCGATACTTCAGAATTCCCCACGATTCGATTCGATTTCTTTTACATTATATCTACTGATATAATATCTATCAAATAAATCAACAAAAAAATGTATCATTTACCTTTTATTGAGAATACAGAAACAGTATTCTATACACACTTTAGTGCTTACTGTGCAGGTCTAAAAATTAATCGATACTCTTGCGGACAAATCGATGCATCGAATCGTCGGCTGTATAAGCGATTAATCGATACAAATCGATTCATATTTACACCCCTAATCGTAGCGGCAGTATACGTATTGACCGTCGGAACGATACAATAAGATGGATCGGACGATAAGCTGATGTGGACAATAAGAATAGGGGTGAGGCGTTTGATCCTGTCAAGGCCAACCACTACTAACTACTTCATGACATGCATCAAATGAACATTTGTGGTGTTTGGTCACTGTGGACAAAACGTCTGCTAAATGAAAGTAGTCGATCTTGTGATGGCGACTGGCAGTTACCTGAGGTCGTCTTGGAAGATGCAGCTGGGTGTGAGAGCCTCCGCTACCTGGCTCTCTGAGGGGCCTGTCACTGTGGTGTCCCCACCCGACACCACCTGAGACAGACAGACAGACAGACAGACAGACAGACGCACGCAGAGAAACACACATGCAGGCACAAAGATTGCAGCTTAGTTCAGTCGCTCCACCGGCAGTGTAATCAATGCAAAACCGTGATGCACCCCGGCTATCTGGTCGATAAGCTTGTGCCACTTGGCCGGCTAAACCGGTTTACGCTACACTTCAAAGTCTACAATAGACAAGGCTTCTGCGGTTCACTTCCTGCGCTCACACAATCTGTTCCTGGATAAGATCATGGGTTATCAGGAAAGATAATAGATTCATTTATTTAGTGTGTGCGAGTGGGTGTGCGTCTGGGTGTGTGCGTGCATGTGCATCTGGGTGTGTGTGTGCGCGTGCACGTGCGCCTGTGTACGTGTGTGTGTGTGTGTGCACGTCTGGGTGCATGTGTGCACGTGCGTTTGCATCTGGGTGCGTGTGTGCACGTGGGTCTTGGTGTGTGTGTGTGTGTGTGTGTGTGTGTGTGTGTGTGTGTGTGTGTGTGTGTGTGTGTGTGTGTGTGTGTGTGTGTGTGTGTGTGTGTGTGTGTGTGTGTGTGTGCGCGTTTGTGAGCGCGTGCGTACCTGCAGCTCGATGGTTCCTGTGGCGTTCTTCAGCAGAGCGACGGCCTGTGCGTGGGTCATGCCGTCCGCTGGCGTTCCACAGATGCTCACAATCCGGTCGCCCGTCTGCGTTTCGTCCGAGGGTGGAGAGAAACGTTAGTCAGCGGTGTCGGAGTTCACCGTTGTTCCGCTAGATGTGTTTTTTTACGTTTTGACTACCTTACTTTTCCTTCTATACAAGTGGGGCTATAATTGGGGAGGAAATGACTGCACTGTTCTTATATCAGCACCTGTGGTCGTTTAGCCGGCTGAGGTACTTTTGGGAGTATTAGGTGGAAATAGTACCGGGAATGTCGAGCGGTAACAGTGGAAAGAATCCATTAGGCTTGCGAAACCACCCAGTATTTAAGATGCAAGTGAGACAATGAAAATGGGCCTTTTGAGTGTTGGAAATTCACGGAGAAAGGGGCTGTATGAGGCAGGTTAATACACTACAAGAAAGTTGCAAAAGCTTAAGAAAGCTTTTGCAGAAAGAGGGAAGGGGGTCTACCACTGTAATCTGTGTATTCACACAGAGGATAATACACAAAGGCAAACCATGGTTGCATTTGTATTGCTTGCGTTTTCAGTGACCTTTTTGCTGTCTTGTTTTGTGAAAGGAGGCTGTGTGAACGAGCCATAACAGATTATTCCCCCGGTCGTCTGGAGCAAGTGTTCTCTATATACTAGGCTCAATGTTCTGGTCACGGCTGTGACAGATTTATTACTCGCGGTTGTCTCTCGAGCTATTGTTCTCCTCCTCTTGGCCCGTCGTCACACAGAGAAACAATTGTCTGTGCTTCGGTTCCATTTTAACCAGAAGGAGCTAGAAAATCAGTTGGGGCTGTAGGCGCTTGTCCTTTAAGTTTGGGGCCCACAGGACTGAACAGAGTGGGAACAAGTAAATAGTTGTGGCTCGCATTTCATTATCCGTAGTGGCCTTTTTTTGTTGTGTGAGGGTCACAAGCGTTTTGGCTCCGAGACCCACCTGTGTGGGGGCACCTTTTGACCTTTTGAACCCAGCGAATATTAAACACAGTAAAAAATAAGCACTGCATTCTCAATACCATGCCAGAAAATGTGAGACGTCAAAATTTCTTTATATAATGTTTGCCCATACCGTAATCTCCTTGGTCAGTCTTCAAACATACCAATGATTGAATTATACAAACAAGGCATGTAGGAATGCGTATGTATTTACAGGTCTACCACTCTTTTGTAATAATTAATTTCAAGCACTTTTCAAGGACAAATTCTGGGTTTTTCCAGGCCCAAAATAAGGCTTAGCAGCGGAGGTCAAGAATTGTATTTTTTCTTTGATCCCCTGCTGCCACTTATGGTCCCAGACCCACGGGTTGGAAAGCCCCTGTCTAAACCAAGCCTTCCCAGTGGGATGCGACCCCATGTCGGCTCCTCACTTTGAGCTGCTGGGTCTGGGCGGCGAGCCCCCCCGGATTCATCATGGCGATGAAGATGGGCACGTCCCCCAAGGGGCTGCCCAGGCCCCCCGCGATGCTGATGCCCAGGGAGTCCGAGGGGCCTTTGGTGAACTCCACGTTACGGACCTCCTGCTGGTCCAGAGCTGAGACAGGGAGACATCGAATTTGGACAATTCAGAATCTAACCAGAAATGTAAATATTCTTTAGATTTGATTTATTTTTTTAATACAGGGCCCGTTTGTACATCACACCCCTCTTACACATTTATTGTATGTGGCACTTAATGTACACACTTATTGTATGTTGTACGTCCTGGCACTTAAAAATAGTACTTAGCATAGTGTAGCATCTTATCCTAGCTATCTTTGTTGTACACAGGGAATGGGTTAACCTGGGTTAACAACTGTAAGTGCTTGGCACTTGGTTCTATGAACATCCTTACTGTACCGACATATGACCACCGAGATATATTGTTTCTCTTTCTTCTGACTAATACTTATCCCAAGTCGCTTTGGATGAAAGCGTCTGCTAAATGCCCTGAATGTAAATGTTCTTAAGATTAATTATTCAATTTTTAATACAGGGCCCGTTTGTACAAGCCACAGCCCTGTCACAACAGATACAGTGGCATTGTTCCCCTGGCATGCGTGAATCAATATCAGGAGGCGAGCAGCGATGACTGGGCTTCACGGCGTGTTTGTACGGGGTCCGGAGACTTGAAAGGCTGGTTGCACTTACATTCCTGACTCCTGCTGTGTTTATCCAGGTCGCCATGGCTCCCCGGGTCGCTGGGCGAGGAGGCCAGTCCCACGGGGCCACTGCCCTGGGACAGTCTCCTCTCGGAGTGGAAGGGCCCCGCTTTGAACCGGCCCACCTCCATGACGATGGGCCCCACGCAGCACTGGGAGACGTGACACAAACAATGGTTTCAGAGGAATCCACAATGATCGTCGGTAGGTGAGTAAGGGTGAGTCGAATTTGTGACATTCAAAGAGACTGGTCACACGGTGCTCACAAGCTGTAAATAAATAAAAGCAGTAAAGAAAGTTTCTTTTTTAAAAGGGTTCACAGAGTCCACAGCGCGTAGAGGGCAGTGTGGCATTATTTAATTCATTGTTGGGACTCATTATTTTTTCTCGACTTTGTTCATGAGGAAACGTTGTTATTGTGAGACAAAACTATGCCAAATATTTTCCATTTCACCACTCCTCCTCTTCTGCGGTGTTCCCCATCACCCATCCAGGGGTCAGGGGTCAGCTTAGCTCAGGAGGGAGAGCGGGTTGCCCTGGGGTTGCTAGTTAGATCCCCGGAGTGTCGAGGTGCCCCTGAGCAAGTCGCCACACCCTAACTGCTCCTGACAAGCTGGCTGTCGCCCTGCATGGTTGACTCCGCCGTCGGTGTGTGAATGCGTGTATGAACTGTGTGTACGTCACTTTAGATAAGGGTCTGCTAAATGTCACCCATGATAAGCCTGTAGAGTCCGGTCAGCTGGCCTGGAGGTAGGGTTTTGGGGGTGGGGGTGTCCGGGGTGAGGGTACCTTGAGTATGGCCGCCACCCCTTCCTGGGTGGAGGAACGCACGTCCTCGCCGTTGACGGACAGGATCTGGTCGCCCTGCATCAGACGGCCGTCGCTGTCCACCAGGCCCCCGCTGACGATGTCCGACACGAACACGCCTGTGTCACTCCTGGACAGACGGGGACACACACACACACACACACACACACACACACACACACACACACACACACACACACACACACACACACACACACACACACACACACACACACAGAAAGGGTTACATGGCGTGACGATAGAACTGCAGTCACGTTCTCAACCACTGGAAAAATGCTTTTGCTGGTCTCAGAATGAATTTTGGTTACACCTGAATCTCTACGGTCAATTTCTCAAATATAACCAGGGGCAATTTGGCTAATTTATCTCGACAATGCAACGCAAACGTACAAACAAACTCGCGAGCGGAAAATAGCAGTTTCCACCACTTGGGACTGCTGAAGTGCAGCAGGTAGGAACAGACCCTATTTAAAGGTTTCTACCTAAACAAACACAGAGTAGCATTTGTTTGCGGGCCCCAATCTGTCCTCTCTCCACACACGGCGCTCGCTTCGATTACCATATAGAGTACTGCTTAAACCGACCACGTCCATAAAGGGATAAGGCCTGACAGTGTATATCTCAGCACTAGCATTGGGTGTCCCCCAATTGTAATTGTCAGTCTCACGGCCAGCGCCTGTAATTGTGTGGCCTCGATTTTGCCTCCTGTGCTCCGAAAGATAGCATCTCAGAACAGAAACAAACAAACCCCCCCCCCACCTCCGTATCTTTAATTCGGTGCTCCTTTAAGTCCATACGAGGGGATGTCGAAGTGACGGGGGGGATTTTTTTGTTTTTCCTTCATTACGTCTGCAATCTTTAACCAGTGCGGACGCTGCAGTTTCTGAAGTGGCGATGGCCACGTGTGGATTAGGACAAACGCAGGGTTTGGAGGCACACACACACACACACACACACACACACACACACACACACACACACACACACACACACACACACACACACACACACACACACCACGGCCGCAGGAGCCTGGCTGTGACTATCCCCTCACCACTAAATGCCACGTTCCAGCCTCCTTATTTGTTATTCTTCTTCATATTTTTCTGTTGCACTCTTTTTTTCCACTTGTTTTTTTTTTTCCTCCCTGCTCAAGTCGTATTGGAACAATGATGTCAATGGCCGCCATGAGAGAAGGGGTATGGAACCTAGCTTTAATATATTCAACGTGAGCTCGCCTTCATCCTATTGGTTGACGGGGGCGTAGGCTACAGTGCTCCCTGGATAGTTTTATTTACACGCTACTGCTAGCCTAGGCAGTATTAAAAATGTTCTTTCATTGCATTTTTGTTTCTTGGCAAGCACAGACACATTTTATAGCACACCGTAAATCTTAACAGGGACACATGGGGGCGCACACACACACACACACACACACACACACACACACACACACACACACACACACACACACACACACACACACACACACACAGGGATGTATGTTTGTACATGCTTGTTGTGTGTTTGTTTGGCTGTGAAATCCATGAAGTTAGCCTTGCAAGGCCTTTGGCTCACCCTGGGGGGTCAGAGGGACCACCATGCAACACACACACACACACACACACACACACACACACACACACACACACACACACACACACACACACACACACACACACACACACACACACACACACACACCTGAGCGACAGCAGTGGAATGCCCTCAAGGCCAATTTTGTTCAGGGAGAAAAACAAGCGCAAAAACACATGCAGGCCTCTGCTAATCTACTGAGTAGGTTATGCATGGCTGGTCGTGTGTCTGGCTGTTAAGGTTATGCAAAACTGTGTGTGTCTGCGTGTGTGTGTGTCTGCGTGTACGTGTGTGTGCACGTGCGTGTCTTTGTGTGTATGCGTGTGTGTGTGTGCAAGTGCGTTTGTGTGTGTGCGCGTGTGAGTTTGTGTGTGTCTGTGCTTGTGTTAAGCGTGTGTGTGTGTGTGTGTGTGTGTGTGTGCGCCTGCTTGGCACTGCAGACTAAATGTGAATCTGTGGAACTGTTTCTATAATTTCTTCCTCAGCACACACACACTATCCTAAGGCCTTTTGACAACCATTTACCTTAACTCCCGTGATCTGCATTAACGAGAGAGAAAGACCAGACGTTACTTTACAAATGGCTACAGGATAGGATGAAGGAGGAAATTAAAGAGCGACCAGGGTCATTAGCAGCGGATAAGGTATGCACCGTCCAGAAACTATATCCAGCAGACTAATTATCCTCTGTTCAAAGTCTAGTGGTGCATGCAGTCTCAGTATTGTGACTAGATTATAAATACAAGGCTTCCAGACAGTACTTAAGGCTATCTGTTGCAGGAAAGGTAATCCACTAATTGTCCTCCTCGCTATTAGTTTATTGGGCGGTCCATTCCTTTAAGATAAACAAAAAGACAATAACCACACCAGGTTGTTGCAGTTGCTGATGACTGATGTAACATGTCATGCGAAGTAAGTAAAATAAACATGTGCTTGAAAAAGTGATGCAGGTCTATTGTGCTAAGTTTGTATTGCTACTGTAAACATTCCTCTCGTTCCCTCAGAACATCACAAGGGCAGGGTTGTATGGTATTCCGATAACTGACAGATTGTCACGTTTGTCGGCCTGCGGTGGTACCAGTGGGTAAAATAAAGTGGTATTTTGTTCCCATGTGGCCCCTTTGAGAGCACAGCCCAACAGCTGATAGTCAAGGACGACTGCACGCAGCCGCCCTTTACAAAGACAACACAAAATAGAAAAGGCGTTGAGAACAAAACCAAAACTAAATAAACTGCACACAATCAGTCACGGATAAGAGAGAAATATTTACATGGAGTGTAAATATTGAATTTAGAAATTAATTTAGAAATTTAGAAATTCAAATGCCAATGTCGAAAGAGAGATATCAAGGGACATTCTTTTGCTTATGTCACGCCTCGATAGCGCAGCCAACGATTAAAATATGAATGTACGAATTTTCAAAAATTCTGGAAATTCCCCAAAAAGCTGGAGATTCCGAGAAATTCTGGAAATTCTGAAAATTCCTGTTGAAGTTTCCTCACCTTCTTCCCACGATGCTGAGGCCCAGGCCCTGGCCGGGGCTCTTCAGGAGCTCCACGGTGAAGGTGTCCCACAGGTCCTCCTCCTTGAACTGGGCCTCGTCCCGGTACACCCGCAGCCTGACCTGCTGGGGGGTCTGCCGCAGCACGCTGATGGCCTGGTCGTGGCTGGCCGCGCGCAGGTCCATGTCGTTCACCTGGAGACGCAGAAAAAGATGATGATGGTGAAGAAGAAGATGCAGATGAAGAAGAAGAAGACGAAATGTAATTGGCTGCTTACATCTTCACATAAGAAGCCAAAAGAGACATTTGTTTTTGGCGAAGTTCACTCTTTTAAGAATTTTGATATTCTTTAAAAAAAGTTTTATTTCCGCTTTAATTGGTACAGAGAAGATACTGTTGTTCCATAGAGAACACAAAAATGACAAAATCCCTGAATTAACTTTGACCTATGTGCTCTGTGTCCAGTAGCCTTCACCCGGCCACTCTATCGCCTGGAACAAATTCATTAGCCCCTGCTACAGACACCATGTATACATTTCCATCTGCGATCACCTCCACTGGCCTGTGTTGGGCCAATGAAACCTCCAGCACAACAACAATGCACGGAAGGTATCCCTTTTCAGTCACGGACACAACAATGGCCGTCTTGTTGTCTTTCCAATAGATGAGGGGGGTGGGGGGGGGGGAGTGGGGTGGTGGGGAGGGCGACAAGAATGAAGACATTGGTTCTGCTGCTGACGCGTTTCATCTCTGGGACTTTGTTAACAAACACTGACCTGGTGGCTCCGCTCCAGGAGCGAATAGAAGTCGAGGGGCAATTAAGTCGTAAGGTGGTCTCTGTGTGTGTGTGTGTGTGTGTGTGTGAATGCTTCTCCATTGACTGCGATACCAAACCCTTCCTCCCCCACATCCTTGCCCTGCCTCCTATTGAAGCCCAGAGGTCACCGAAAGGCTGAACTCAAAACTTCAGTCACTTGAATCACCCGTCTGAAGCCGGTTTTTGAAACCTTACTCCGGTTCGTTCCCTTTGCTTTGATGAGTTAATTCTGGCCGCTGCTCTTGTGATCTCCGCGTTTGTCACATGTGCAGAATTTGAGGAATGTATACGGCATAAGGAAAGGATTAATGTGTCGTTGTCGCGGTGTCTTAACAGGTCACTTCCTGCAAGCTCACATTTCCCCCTGACCTCGAGGAGATTCTAGCGAAAACCTCCACGCCTCTAATGAACGTTGGGAGTTCTTAATCAAACCCCTGCTTTAGATTTACACTGTAGAGAGATGTGATGTCCAGTCATCGTTAAAACACTGTGTCCACAGTGGGGGTCTCCATAAAACTTTAACACACCGTTAACCCTGCCAGAACAAATACCAGCCAAGACCAAGTGTGAGAGATGGCGTTTTTTCTTTTTCCATCAAACTTAAGTTCCTCGGGAACGTCGCCATCGCCTTTAAAAAAAAAAGGTTCTAGAAGGTGCCACGCGGCATTCCTAACACCACACCTCCAGTATCTGGTCTCCTGCCCACAGCCGGCCGTCCTTGGAGGCGGCGCCCTCCTCGTAAACCTCGTGGATAATGATGGCCCCCTGCGGTGATAAAATGAGAGAAGAAGAAGGAGGAGGAGAGAGGAGGGGGATGGGGAAGGGGGAGAGAGAGGTGTAGAGAGAGGGGGAGAGAAAGAGTGTGTTAATGGTTTGGACAAGAGACAAAAAGTCTGTGCCTGAGGCATGAGAAGATATAATCACGGCCTTCGAGAAGAGCGAGAAGACGAGAAAAATGACTGGGCACAAAAGTGACCTTGATTTAAAGGAAAGATTATGAAAGATAAATGTTTTAATGAAAATAATAAGGTCTGTTGGGAGAAAGAAATGGTGAAGCGATGATATCTGTGATAAGTTTCATTAAAAGCAAACGAGTGAGTGAGCAGGTTTTTACACTCAGTACGTTTACATGCACACCTTAATTCGATTAAAGCCATAGCTCGATTATGCTCCTCAATTGGACAACTGCAATTGTCCGCGTATACATGGCGGTGAGTAAATCGATTCATTGGCCGAAGCGTGTCATGCCCCGGTACGATAGGTGGCGCTGTGCCCATTTCAACTAGTGGTAATTGAGCCACCGGTTGACCTCTTTACGTCACCAGCAACAACAAACTCATTCGAGAAAGCGATGTTTCAGCAGACAGCTGTCAGTTCACTTCGGGTCTATATAATTTCTCCGACGCTCCATTGTTCCGACCTCTCGGTCGTATGCCGACTCCTCCGGCTGCTCTGCCGGCGGAGCAGTCCGCATACGACCGAACTGACAGTGAACTGTGAACTGACAGCTGTCAGCTGTCTGCTGAAACATCGCTTTCTCCTCCAATCTGGACTTCAGAGAGTCAACGCCAAAGTTAATTTCCCCCAATTCCTTTTCCCCATGGGCGACATAAACCCGACTAGGAGTCTTTACTTGTTGTGGAAGTACCAGAGAGTCGGAGAACCCGACGCAGTCTGTAAGATTCATAATATCAGAGAATACCCCTGTCAGTTCGGCCGCGGCGCAATGAATGAATAAAGATCGTAGTTATTTTACAACCTCGTTGATGAGCAACATTTAGAAAAACATGGACTTAGGGGGTTAAATCGAAGCGTAGTGTGAAACTGAATGCATGTTGATGATGATACACTCCTTATAGGGGGTAACGACATTGGCACGACACCGGCTTCCTCCATCTTCTGCGCCAGCTTTTTAAATAAATCGCCGACCCAAAGTTAGTTGACAGCTGTCTACTGAAAACATCTTTCTCCCACCGGAGCAGCCCCTCCGCCGCCCGGCCGTATACGGCATTCCCCGCCGCGGCGCAATGAATGAATAAATATCGTAAACACGTCGGAAGAAAAAAACATTTATTTTGACAGATGTGCCCGAAGTTACTACTTTACAACCTTGTTGATGACCCACATTTAGAAAAACATGTACTTTTAATTCAGCCTTGGGTGAAATCGAAGTGTAGTGTCTGTTTTAATGAATGCATGCCATGCGCACTCCCGCGGCCGGGACACAATTCTTATGGGGGTAACTACATTCACCGGCTTCCTCCATCTTCTGCGCCACCTTTTTAAATAAATCGCCGTTTCTCGTTATCCCTTATCCGACGGCGGCGACAACAACAACAACAACAAGACTATCGTCTCCTTCTACTTCCGGCTCACAGCCCCGGGAAAAGATCTCGAGCATGCGCAGAACGCAAATCAACGCATAATCCAATTCGATTGGCTACATGCACGCTTAGCTCGACTATGAATCGCATTATCTAGGGGTCTTAATTCGACTATGAGTAACCCAATTCGATTCGAGTATAGCTCGACTAAGGTGTATACATGCATCTTAGTAATCCAATCATAGTTGGACTAAGCCAATAAGTCGACTTTCTTGAGTGTCATGTAAACGCACTGACTGTGTGTGTGTGTGTGTGTGTGTGTGTGTGTGTGTGTGTGTGTGTGTGTGTGTGTGTGTGTGTGTGTGTGTGTGTGTGTGTGTGTGTGTGTGTGTGTGTGTGTGTCGAATGTTCCCACACCCTGATCAAAGGACACCATCTCTGTGACACCACCCGCCCTCCCTGCGGTTTACCACCACTCCTACGTCACGCGTACTTTTCCACGGCCGTCGGAGGCGCCACCATCAGAGGTTCACACAGGGTTCAGAGGTCGCATTCCCAAGCTGGATATTGTCTCCCCTGGCCCAGGCTAGACAAAAAGGCAGTGCACCCCCACCCAGACCCCGACCACCACCAGCACCACCACAACCGCCACTATCCCCCCAAGCATGACTGAGCAGACAGAATAGAGCGACCTGGGAGAACCAGGCTTTGGGGGGGGGTGTTCTGACAACATCGCCCCTGCATTCCTCCCCCCGCTGCGGGCTGTGTGTGTGTGTGTGTGTGTGTGTCAGAGCGGCATGTGTGTGTGTGTGTGGCTGTGAAACCGTCCCAGCAGGGTTCCAGGTGGGTGGCACGGCTTGTTCCCGTTTTTTTTCCCGGTGTGCTTTGAACACTCAGAAGTGTCGGGGAGACGTGAGGGTGGCAGAGTGGTCGTCGGAGCTGCTGGGGTTGAGGGGGAAGAGCGAGCACGTGGGACGCGCACGCACTCAGACACACTCCGCCACAGAAAAACACTCAGACGCACTTAGACACACTCAGGCACACTCAGACAAACCGAAACACACACTAACACACACATACACACACACACACACACACACACACACACACACACACACACACACACACACACACACACACACACTCAAAGTCCCATGGAAAGCAAAAGGGGACGGAAATAATTTCTCGGCAGTAGTACTTTCTTCGGAAACTTAGTGGGGGTGGGGGGGGGGGGGGGGGGGGGGTTGAGGTTGTGTTGTTATATGTTTGGGGGGGGGGGGGGGGGGGGGGGGGTTGTGTTGTTATATGTTTGGGGGGGGGGGGGTTGGGGTTGTGTTGTTATATGAGGGGCTACCTACCAGCAGGGTGTCGACGCCCCCGACGATGCTGAGGCCCAGGCCCGTCCGGCCCTTGGAGATGTCGATGGTGGTCTCACAGCCGGGGATGATGGGGCAGGTCGAGGGGTCAGAGGTCAGGGTGCTGGGGGTCGAGGGGCGACTCGGACCTGGGAGGGAAATGTGTTTTTCATTAGAGTTGTTATGGTTATTTTTCATGACGATGACAAAACACACGACCGGAATATTTTTCAACAATTCAACTTTAAAGACGCATTGACTTGAGTAACATTAGCAATTCATGGGGGCGTTAGATACATTATTATACAATTCCATCATCCTTCACAACCACGTCTGTCTTGTGTCTTAACCCCAGGCGACTGCACTCACTGCTGACGGGGTCCGCTTCTGCCTGGTCGATGGAGTCCAGGCTGCCCGAAGGCATGCTGGGAGAGCTGGTGAGCCCTGCGTCAGTCGACGGCCCCTGGCTCTGGCTGGTCACCACGGCGTCCACCACGGGGCAGAGGGAGGAGGAGGAGGAGGAGGACGAGGAGGTGCAGGGAGGAAGGCTCTTGTCGGAGCAGAAGGTGATCTTGGCCGGCCCTGTGGTGCTCCTCAGCAGTGAGTAGACCTGGGGAGAGAGGGAGGGAGAGTACAATGCACTGGTGTTCATTTAATTAAAAAACGGCCATGTCACTCCCACGACAAGGGAGTGAAAAGAAAGTGCTGTTATTCATGACACTTAAAGCTGCAATCAGCAGTTTTTGTTTTGATTGAATTGCGTTTTGATTGAGACTTGTGGATCTTGTGCGTTCGGCTCCGTAGCAATTGCCAAACAAAGACACAACAGAAGTGTTCTACTAAGAACAATTATAGTTAATCTAAACACAATTTCAGCACAACAAAGTAGGGCAAGCAATAAGCGCTCATTGCAGCTTTGAAAACAATATGCGACTATTTAAAGCGATGTATGCATTTTAATAAAATATTAGGTTAAACTAGGAGCTAGTATTAATAAAAGACGATTTTAAGGGAACATCCTATTATTAGATTTGTACACTATGTACACTATGCACGGCTCTATGGTTTAATCCAATGGGGAATCCACAACTATTTCTGAAGTAACACTATATCTACTACTGCTACGGGACACGGTTTGTTTTGTTTGTCCTCCGCATACTCTACCTTCTCTAGGGAGTAGCCCAGCACAGATTCACCGTTCACTGTCAACAGTTTATCGCCCGGTTTCATGCAACCCTCCTGTACGTGATAAAAGCAGCGCGAGAAGCGTTAGCGTGCTAGCGGCTAAAGAGGGCTGTGGTGGCCGCATGCTAGCTCTCACCTTCCCCGTGTGTCCCGGCATCTCCGATATGCTCTGAACCTCCACCCCGTGCGTGGTGTCCCCGTCGAGGAAGGTGATGCCCAGCTCGCCGTCGTCCTGTTTTACCAAAGTGGAAACACACAGTTGTGTGGCAAAGTATAACTTTTTGATCATCTGCTCATCAACCGTTAAAATGAAACACACTTGAAAATACGCTTTTCGTTTTTTTTTTCAAATCATACTAGTGCAGAAGGTACACAAAGTTACGGGTGGTGCAACTTGTGCTCTGCTACACACGGCCAAATGTATGGCATTGCTGAAACTGCTCCACTGCGTGAAAGACCCTAAAAGGTACTTTTTGTGTATGTATGCGTTCTGTGTCTCGGTATAGTCCTGCAGATCATTCTATGTTTCTACTAAGCCTTCTGTTGAAGCTTACACAACATCACTTCCTTTTGGTTTCCAATAGAGAGCTTGAGATTATTATATTCTTAAAGTGAAGTCAAATGTGTGCATGCGTGCGTGGGTGTGTGTGTGTGCGTTGCCAACCTTGTGTTGTACGATATGGTGTGGGTCGTGTTCCTCTGTGCCGGCATCATCTTGAGCAGCCTCACGCTGAGCGCTCGACTCAAACTGTGACGGGGAGAAAGAGAGAGAGACGCTGGCATCAAGGAGGAAACGCTAAAAAATGAATTTGGGTTAGTTGAGGGCGTGTGTGAGCGTGTGGTGGTGGGGGTGAGGGGGGGGGGGGGGGGGGGGTTCAAATTCTGACTCCTTTCCACGTTTTTTTACCCTTTGTTGTCAGTCTGAGTGAAGTTAAACCTCAACCTGTCAGCCAGCCGAGTTGGAGCCCCGAGACTTATTCCCAGAGAACTTTTACATCGTCAAAACTTTTGAGAGAGTCGGAAAAACCTTCTTTTTTTTCCAGGTTTGCGGCTCCTAAAGAACGTACAATTAGGGAAACATCTCCTGAACAGCTCTCTCTCCTGCTCTGTCTCTTTCAATCTCGACATGATTCAAACTTTGAATCTGTATGTAAAAAGCATTATAGATTTGTCTCCATTAACACCCAAAGAAAGCCCCACCCTGCTGATATCGGTGTCTGATGTACAGACTTCTATACTCTCTTACACGTCTTGGCCTGGATTGCTCCCACAAACCAGTCCCTGGCCTAGTCTACATCATCCTGCGAAAGGGAGAGAAAACGACTACAACCTTGTACAACATGGCACCACTGCCTGCTCTTGCCAGAGGCTTAACTTAAACAAGAGGTATTACCACACAACCCCCCACTGCCTTGGATTCAACTTCATGCCAGAGCAGATTTCTCAGGGCGCTAATGCCTACCTATAAAACGCTACATGAGGTAGCACATTCTTGCCTCCGCTTATACTTGATGATAGGTGCGTGTTCGCCCACTGGCACCCTATCACTCAAACCGGTTAAAGAGGATGGAGGGAATCGAATTAAATGTTAACGCCGGGGGAAGGCGGTTTGGAGGAACCAGCAAAAGCAAAGCTAGATTTTGAAAGTATCCAACCGAAGAAATCCCACCCCTCCCTTCAGACCTCCCGCCCAAGCCACGCCCCCAAAACATGCGATTAGCTCCCTAACTTTAGCATCAGGTCTGCCTAGCCTTGGGGAAGACTCTGGGCATGCGCCATGGGTAGCGGGCAGAGAGAGCTTGATTATTTCAATTTATTTGTCTGAGCATTTGAGTTATTGATGCTGTGTAAGGGTCAGAATATAAAGAGAATGTCCAAAAGTACTTCTAAAAAAAAGGCCTACCCTACCTTTTAAAAGAAGACTATCTTAAACCTTAATTTCTGAGTTTTTTCTGCAGTCCTTAATTTCTGCAGTCCTTCAGCATCCACTCCACTGGATGCTTCACAGCTGAACCTTCAATCATTGTTTGTCTGTCTTTGATCCATCCCTCCTCACCCGTCGATATTGGCACTGATGAACAGTAGCACTGACGAGGCTAATGCTATCATTAGCCTTGTCCGACGACCCTATGGATCGGGCATCAGCCTGGCCCTGCTGGCAATGTGACCCCAATCAGGGTCGGTCTGACATGTCGCCACCTCGCTCTATTGACGTCATGGCGTATTGTATTGTTTGGTCTTTCCTGTCTGTGCCTGTGCGTGTTGTGTCTGGTTCAGGGACACCATGACTTGTCCCTCGGGGTGTGACCCGGTACGGCTGGGTGTGATCGACGGATCGCTCCCTACATCGAGGGATCGGCCATGTGATTCACCCCCCAGACTCGCACGCATGCACGCACGCACGCACGCACACATACACACATACACACACGGGCAATCACCATCAATCCATAATAATAATAATAACAATACATTTATAAAACGTAAAGCGTGTTTAGAAAATAAATCTAAAATAAAAATACTACTAAAATAAAACTTCTAAATACTATACAACATTTTATTTAATATGAACACGGGCCCCACGCGAAGGTGTGTACACCTTGACCACGATTCAGACCGCCACTACCAGTCTCTTACCTCGACGGGGGGCTGCTCCTGGGGGGACCCCTCCTCTTCCCGCTCTCCCACCGGCCCCACGGCCATCTGGCCCAGGGCCCCAGTGTTCCTGGGGGCCACAGGGAGGGCGTCATAACTCACATTAACCACCCATTCCTCTGTCCAAACTTGACCCCTCAGGGCCCCCCGTGTGTGTGTGTGTGTGTGTGTGTGTGTGTGTGTGTGTGTGTGTGTGTGTGTGTGTGTGTGTGTGTGTGTGTGTGTGTGTGTGTGTGTAAGGGGATTGCAGGTTAAGTAAAGGGTCAAGGGAGTGAGATCCTATTGAGGCAATAGTTCTTAACACCCACCCACTCTAGACCGTTTAGGTTAAATGTTGTGTGTTGAAAGGGGGGATATGTTGAATGGATGAGCATCAGTGTTCTCCGGGCAAGTCGTTTACATTAGTGAGCAAGTGTGGTTATTTATTTGTGTTTTTAGACTGAAGTCAGGGGCTCGGGCTATATTTGCAGTTTGTTCAAAATTGTTTTTTCTGTAACAGCTCCCTCTAGTGGGTCATAAGTGATATGACAGGCGTTCACTTGCACTATTAGGTCAGTGTAATAAAAAACAACAACGCTGCATTTAAATGAATCAGAAGTCTGGCTGACGTGATAAATGTGTTGAAGGCAGTGGCGTTTTAGAAACAAACAAAAGCAAAAGGATGAGAACTACCTGACAAAAATGATCTTGACTTTAGACGGAGAGCTCTTGATGATGGAGGACGCGCTCTGGTGGCTGTGGCCGTGCAGCTTCTGCCCGTTGATCTGGAAAAGTACAACATATGTAGTCATTTAAATGGCTTCTAAATACATGCACTGGTTCATTTGTTCCCAGTCCCCCCCAGTCCCTCCCAGTCCCTCCCAGTCCCTCCTCCCAGCCCCCCTCTCCCTCCAGCAGCTCCTCCCCCCTCCCTCCCAACCCCTCCCCTTTACCTCCAGAAGCTCCTCCCCCCTCCCTCCCAACCCCTCCCCTCTACCTCCAGAAGCTCCTCCCCCTCCTCCCCCCTCCCTCCCAACCCCTCCCCTCTACCTCCAGCAGCTCGTCCCCCACCGCCATGCGTCCGTCGCGGCCCACCGCTCCCTCGGGGTCGATGCCCACCACGAAGACGCTCCGGCGGGCGCGGTCCCGGTTCCCCGCCAGGCTGAGGCCCAGGCCGGACCGGCCCTTCTCCAGCTGCAGCATGTGGAGGGCCCCCGGGAGCCCGCCGTACCGCTGGGTGATCTGACCTGAGGGGAGGGGGGGGGGGGTCACAGGGGTCAATGTGTGGTCCGTGATGTCACATGGGTAATCGTCGTTAATCCATCATAATAATGATGATACATTTATTCAGCAAAGTGTGTTTCAAAATCTTTTCAAAATAAAATATTCAATAGTACCACCATAAAAAATATGAAATATATAAATAATCAATACCACTATAAACAAAACAAAAAATACTATAAAGTATAGTTTTTTTGTTGTGGCATTGAATTGAAAGTCTAGCAGTATAATCTATAATATAATAAAAGTATAATCTTATACTATCCTATATTGGATTAAATATACTAAATAAAAGTGCTATACTACACAGCGAGAATAAAAATCCCTTGATAAAAACAAGCAAATAATAATGGTACAAATCCACGGTTCAGGCGAGGTCGCCGCGCTGGGAGTGGCACGGAACGACCTGAAGTGACAAGTACGGTCTGGTGCGCCGACTGAAAAGAGACTCCCCTCCGCCGCCGCAGACCTTGTGGTTGACAATTGGGGTCCACTCGTCACTACTTATCCCTGGCACCCCGAGTGAAACAAGCACTCTGCTCTCTCACCCCCCCCCCGGCTCATAACAAACCCAATAAACAACACAAACAATGTCGTTGTTTTTTTAGGAATCTTTCCTGTGGACACTTGGCACCGGATCTGACAAAAGCGGGACGTGCGTCTGTGATGCGTAGACGGGGACTGGGTGTCTGTCTGTCTCTCTCTCCCTGTGTCTGTCTCTCGGTCTGTCTCTGTCTCTCTCTCTGTCTCTCTCTGTCTCTCTCCCTGTGTCTCTTGGTCTGTTTCTCTCTCTCTCTCCGTGTGTCTCTGTCTCTGTCTCTCTCCCTGTGTGTCTCTCTCTCATCTCGATGCTGGTTGGGTGCGTCAGGACCGGGCCTTAAGGAATAGACTGAGTGGGCAGACTATAGTAGATAGAGATTATGCATCGGCACGTAAAGTAAAGGCTGGGAGTTGAGGGAGGGGGTGGGGGGGGGGGGGCGATTGAAATGTCAGCCTGCCGCGTTAGTATTCCGAAAAGCTTTCTCGTCCTGCGCAGCGTTCCCTTCAGCCGTCTATCTCTCCTTTGTCCTTCTCCCCATCGCCACCGACCCCCCCCCCCCCCCCCCGCCCCCACTATCAGCCTCTACCTTCCCTGCATTCTCTCTATCGCATCTCTCTCTCTCTCGCTCTCTTGCTTTCTCTCTCTGCATCGCATCTCTGGCTCCCCTTTTGAGTCCTCTCTCTCTCTCTCTCTCTCTCTCTCTCTCTTTCTCTCTCTCTCTATATATCTATATATATATATATATATATATATATATATATGTCTCAGGTGGGTTGGGGCCCCGCTGTGCAGCAGAAATTGGGGGCCCCTGGTGTTGGTTGGCTTTCGCCCACTGATGCATCAGTCCTCCGCTAATCTCCCCCCGGCTCACCTTCTCCCTCGCGACCTCATCCATCTTAAACCCCCGGGACACAGACACAGACACACACTCTCTCACACACACACACACACACACACACACACACACACACACACACACACACACACACACACACACACACACACACATAATGTCGTGCACATAGGCACACCCAGGAATACACAAACACAAGAAAGTACGAAAAAAGTACATACACACCTAGATACAGCAATATCATGCACAAACAAGTACGCAAGCACACACACTTGCACATGGGAGTGTACTGCTTAACACACACCTACACGTGCACACACACAGGCATACACGCACATGCACGCGCAGAAACGCACACACGGATTGGATACAAACGCCCACACTCATGCACACACACTCATAGACGCATACATCCATCTCAATAATAACGACACACACAGACTCTTACACGCATACACAAAACAAAACCACAGCATGTGATCTCCAACCCTCTCACTCAACTCAGATACACATCGAGTCCTGGGCCATAAATGACGGTGGGACGAGTGTCACCATGTGTGCACTGGGAATCTAATTGAGACGGTGAAATATTGCCTTCCCCATACACCTACGGTGTGATTGTTAGACGCACCGAGGCAAGGTACGGGTCTCATCTGTCCCCCATCATCTGTGGTGTTTGTGTATTCTGGTTTTGCATAACAGATGAGTCTAAAGTGGTTAATTCGGGGGGAAAGATAACAGGAGAATGGGGACCTCTAGTGGCGGCTCGAAGCGTTGCATGCTGGAGTTTGGACAACACTGAGAGCCC
>NC_140293.1:5929641-6004248 GCF_964030765.1 Micromesistius poutassou | reverse complement strand
TCCTCCCCAAATGATGTCTTAAAAGTTTGATGGGTGAGACATCAATAATTCATTTGTTCAGAGTTGAGTATCGACAGATGAGGTGGAAGGGAGAGGGGGGGGTGTCGGTTTCCGGTGATAGCACTATTAGCAATCTGTTGATGACATGAGGGGATTTTTGAAGAGCGGCTCAGTGTGCAGAGAGAGAGAGAGAGAGAGGGGGGTGTAGCATGGATTCGTGTGCGGTTCTGTCGACATGGTGGCATGCGTAACTGTGGACTGATGAATCATCACAAGGGGGCTCTTCAAGGACACAAATCCAATCTGGCAACATAACACATTCAGAAATGTTAGAGAAAGCAGTTGATGAGCACAAAAAACAGCCAGAAACGAGTGAAGCTAGCGAGTCAGCCGCAAGGTAACACAAGGAATAACCAGACAAACAAACACTTAGAATCACACATTTTTCCTCTGTCAAGCCACACGGAAAGAGACAACCAAGAAGAAGAAAAGATGGTTAAAGGCGTCGTTAGTGGGTCAGTCAATTCAAGAGATTTATCCAGCAATTATCCTCAACCGTGTGCTGTTCAGACGTGAAACGGCAATCTCGCGTCTGCTCCCACAAGAGGTTATTTATGGTAAATATGGAAATAAATGGGGGGGGGGGCTGTGCGCATGGAAATTGCTTTTTCACAAAATAGGCCAACATTTTAATCTTTAGTTAAAGTATAATGTTGTGTCAAATTTCTGTTTAAAGATGTGATTCATCCTGCACCCACATTAAGGATGCTCCACGTTATTTTAACATGAATTGTCAGCGCAGCAACAGATGAAGGCTCTTTCCCTTGATAAAAAACCCTTGTGATGAGGGGGCTGGCATGCAAGTGGAGGCGGGAAATGGAGACGACGACGAAGAAGAAGAACGGAAGAAGAAGAAGAAGGAAAAAATCAAGATGGCCTCCGGTGTTTTTCTGTCGCTGACACACGGCCAGTGTGGATGTTATACTCACACATAAAAGGGGCACACTTCATCCTCGGGTGCACAAGCAGATCTAGAACATGAGATTTGGGGTGGGGGGGGGGTGAGGGTTTGTTTTGTTGAAAGAAGTGAAGCAAACAAAATCTGACAAGTTGATCACAGCCACCCCCTGCACTTAGAGGCACAGCGGTAGACAATTTTTTTTGTCTGTGGGTAATTTGAAAAGATAATGGCGTGAAGACAGGGAAGCAAAGAACGTTATATCTTTAAAATGTCTGCTAAATAACTGACGTGTTGCGCTCGGTACCCTCAAGGAAGCACCTGAAAAGAAAAACATACTGCGAAAACGATTCGACTCATGGTGTCTGTAATAAATAAGCAGTCCCACGCTGTTATCTACTGCTACTGCCTGACCTGCGGCCTTGTAAATATAACTGTTTGTTTTCGCACTATAAAAAATATATAATTTCGTTAATTTACTAAGACAGAAACAACGACAAACAACAAACCGGTAAGACAACTAAATCATGAGGGCTTATATCCGCATTACGCACCGCCTTTGAACGTCCACATCGTAAAAAGTGACGTAAACGCAGGCTACAAAAAGATCATTTCGTTAATATACTTTGAAAGAAACGACATCAACACACCGGCAAAACAACTACATCATGCGCTCTTATTTTCGCATTTCTCTCTTCTTTTTAACAGAGGTCGCCTTAGCTTGAAGCTAGGGATAAACATGGGATTGACCCGTTAAACGTTCACGTCGTAAAAAAAAAATAAAAAAACGCGACATAACCGCCGACGGCGAGGGGCGTGGCCTCACCCTAGGTCGGGCCCGATGAGGGAGTGGCGTCGCAGCATGGCGCGCGCCTGGGCGTTGCTCAGGTGGGCGGTGGGCTCGCCGTTGATGGCCAGGATGAGGTCGCCCACGCCCAGCCGCCCGTCGCGGCTGATGGAGCCGCCGTGGATCACGCTGCGGACCTGCATGCCCAGACCCTCCTTCACCGCACTCACCGTCATGCCTGGAGGAGAGGAGGAGGAGGAGGAGGAGGTCAGGGCAGCCGGTGTGTGTGTGTGTGTGTGTGTGTGTGTGTGTGTGTGTGTGTGTGTGTGTGTGTGTGTGTGTGTGTGTGTGTGTGTGTGTGTGCGTGTGCGCTTGTCTGTGTGTGTGCGTGCTTGTATGTGTGTGTGTGATCAGAATAATACCTGATGAACTGCTTTTTAGTGAACAAATGCAGAAAAACATTAATTAAGAACTATTACCTTCTCACACATCAGACTTTAGATAAGGTCTTCTAACCTAAAGTCCGACGGCAGACCAGTGAGGCGTTTATTTTTCTTTCACTTCACATTTGTTTCGACCAATCATGTTCCTGGAAGCGGGGATCTGTGAGCGTGTCATTTTGACAGCACAAACTTGGCCAGCAGTAAACAGTAAACAAGTCTCTGTAAAGGTTTCCAACCAACGCCGTCTAGACTGGCCGCTGTAGAAATATACATTAAAATATGAAATACCCTGTAACTCCGGCCCTTTGATTATTGGCATTCAGCGGCTATAAAATACTAGGACTGCCGGATCCTGTATTGGGAAATTAATTCAAGAAGTTGTTTACAACTTTGAAGGTTGGTATGCAGCCAAATGAAAGTAAACTGAAAAAACTAACTAAGGCAACTTAGTTTGACAATTACAGGTGTTGACCCCCTGATATCCCATAATGACGTGGTGTACGCAGGTGCTGCTTTTAAATTGAAAAGTCTGATTTTGGCACTGAATTCAGCGGAATTCAAAACACAAACTACCACATTTCCTGACTCTTCACCTCCTCTGTTCTGAATTCCAGAGATCAACAAAAATAAAAACATGGTTCGCGGCCAACGAGACCCACCGAGACTGGCGTTGCCCTTGACAACCGTGATGGTCCTTTCAAAATCGCTGCCCAGAGTCGCCGTCTCCTCTTCACTGTCACCTGATGGGGGCTGCTCGATCTCTGACCCGACCTTCAAGGTGACAATTTAAAGCAATTATTCATGAAATATTTTAGGCAGGGGAGCTAGAGTGCAGGGAACAGTCTGGCACTATTAAAATAAAACCCCAAAAAAAAGGTGAGAAAAAAATAGTTGCTGGCTTTTGCAGATGGTTGAAATACCGTGTGCATATGAGAACAGAGAGTTATTGTAAGAGTTATTGAGTTATTTTATGATATTCTGAAGACCTTGAGTCTACACCATCTAAAACAAATCTCTAAAAGTCTGACACTTTTTCTTTGGACCGAAGGGTTCGTTGATCGATCACCTCAGAACCCTTTGGTCCAAAGAAGAAGTGTCAGACTTTTAGAGATTTGTTCGGGTTCGTTTGACGGGCCGTACCTTCACGAAGAGAGCGCTGGCGTTCCCGGTGTCTCCCGCCTCGATCTCGTAGCGCGGCGCCTCCACCGTCTCCACCTCCTCCTCCTCACCTCCGCCCGCTCCCACCAGCGGCTCCATGCTGCCGTACAGCTCCGTCCTGTCTGCCGGCTCCGCCATGGAGGCCGGCCCCGGGTACGACGTCTCGTACCCCGGGGGCCCGAACGCCATTGACGCGTCGGCAGGCGAGAAGGGCTCCGTGGCGTCCCCGAAGGCGTCCATCGCTTCGAAGGCCGCCATCTCGTCCAGAGGCTCTGAGCGCCGCGGCAACAGCTAGGGCGCGACCGGAAATGGAAAGAGAGTGTCCATAAATTGATATGAAAACCCAAACCCGAACAGGCAGCATTTTAAAGGTGACGTATTATACCACCAGGTGTGAGTGTGATTAGCCACTACAAGCGGTTTTGAAAATCGGCCTCTTCTGACATCACAAGTGGGCGTGTCCACCAAGATGTGTGCTGGATAGATCAGTCCACCAGCCTACCCAGTTGAATGTAGCAAACGTTGCTCATCTATCCATCATACATCTAGGTGGACACGCCCACCTATGATGTCGGAAGAGGCAGATTTTCAGAACGGCTTGTAACGGCTAATCACACAATCATGTGTCACTTTTAAAGAAGCGCGGCGGTGAAGACAGCACGCTTCGGAAGCAGCTCCCGGAGAGATGGTTATTGTGTGTGCAATGCAGCAAAACATGGCTGTGTTCTGTGTTTAACAGCAGGGCCACGAGGCCTGGCTGCGGGAAGGCCTTTTTTATATTCGTCTAACGGCGTACGGATTAACTGGTGATGAAACTATACGGTGCACAGTGGAAATATAAAAGATGAGTGGAGTGTAAACACGATGCAGGAATGTGTTTTATGGGATGACACGCAATCGTTGAAGCTGACTAATTGAATGAGAAAATGTATTTTACCAAACCAAATTCCACCTACCATCTATCATGTGACCACTATATATACAAATATGTATATATATATATATATATATATATATATACACCGTATATACACTGTATATATATATATACACCGTATATCAATACAATATAAAGGGCAAGTGTAGACAAAATTGTGTGCTATTACTTTTTCTGTCTGATAAATTAGATAGAGGGGAATACAATAGAGGCAAACTAAACCTGTGTGCTGCACGATTTTCTTTTGTCTGAAATGTGTTTTGTTATTATACAGCAGCACCCCATGGCTATCAGAGTGGTTTGAAAACAACAATCCGGATGACATTTTGGCCCCTACCCCATCACACATATATTATTGATCCCCCGCTGCCTCTTTCAGTCTCCACAATACCCGAGCAAAGCCGTCGACACACAATCCCATTTAATGAAACATCCCAACCAAAATAATAATAACCTAGGAATGTTTTATTGTTTTTCCTCCAACGCTTCAATCTGCGGTTCGGCCTGCGGGGTCAGAATGGGGGGGGGGGGGGGGGGCAACGCGCGGGGTTGGGGGGGGTTTCAGGGGGGGGGTCAGGGGGAGGGGGTACCTTGGGGGTGGAGGAGGAGTGCAGCGCTCCCAGGTGGTGGTCCAGGGGGTCCATGGTGTCCCCACCACCACCACCACCACCCCCCCCGCCCCCAACCCCGGCGCTGGCCCGGCTGCTGCACATGCTGCCGTGGAGGGCGACCATGGAGGCGTGGAGCGAGTCGTCCTCCATCCCAGAATAGCTGAGGTCCAGCGCCCGGTCGTCATGGAGATCCGTGTCACCGGCGTCGATCTGGAACCATAGACGCAGACAAAGAAAAAAACAAAAACAAAGATGTCGTTTGTGTTGTCGTCTTGGTGGGCTTGCGTCGGGTCTGTGAAGCGTATAAGCGCAGAGGGGGGGGGGGGGGCTGGCCAATCGCGGACCAGCCCCTAGCGGCGGTTAGCGTTCTGTGCTAAAGACGGCGAGAGAGTGTTGATGTTTTTTTTTATATGGTTGGGGGGCCGAGGGGGGGGAAGTGGGAGACACGGGTTGTGTGTTTGTGCAGAAGGGACACTTGAGATTCACGAGAAAGCACTGAAAACATCCTTGTGTTTTAGGTGTCACTTCAGGTCAGATCAACTGCCGGCTGGGGAAGCCATCTTTAAATCAGACCATGAACACTAAAAGCGCTATTTCTTACGCACGCTGCAAACAAACAAACAAACAAACAAACGACAACCAGAGCAACATCCTCTCTGAGTTAAAGCCAGGACAGACAAGGGAATTAGAGGGAGGGGATGATTTTCAGATTTTTTTTTCCACCCAATTATATTAGTCTGGACTTTGATTAGTCCCCGCCCCCTCCCAGAGTAGGCCAACTGACCAGGGCGGGTTCTGCCCGGTACAGAGTCCCCTCGGCATCTCCGTCTCTACCCCACATAGCGGGCCACCCTAGTAAACGAATGGCGGGCGATGGTGGTGATGATGACGATGGCGAGGAAGAAGAAGATGAGGAACTTCTTTGCTCATCACATTGGGGCTGTCGAGAGAGGGAATATCTGTATATTCCCTGGACGGATTGGGAAGATGCGTTCATTTTAGTGAGGCATGTTTTTTTTTTTTTTTTTTTTTTCTCCTTTTAAAATGAATCATGAATGAATACACATGAATGAGCTGTTTCATCTATTGACATCACATTTCCATTAAAGCCCTGCCGAGGGAAGTTGAAAAGAAATGTACTGTGTGTCATATATATGTGTATATATATATATATATGTGTGTGTATGACACACACAGTACATTTCTTTTCAACTTCCCTCGGCAGGGCTTTAATTCTTCCTCATTCTGCTGGATGTTGAACATTTTCCACATTGTCTTCTCCATGTCTTGTACAGATGACCATTTAAAAGCGAGAGAGTAGAACAGAGATTACACGGGTCAGAGCCGGTCCTGGGGGCATCAGGCGGCCACCATGGTGGGCAGGGGGGCGGGCGGGCTCGAGTGGATCAGTGGGCTGGAAAACGACCCAGAACTCCACACAGACTTCCTCTCTACAACACTCTACTAACCCACAAGCGCACAGGCACGCATACACATACACATAGGCATGCACATGTGCATGTGACGCATTCTCACGCACGCACGCATTCTCACAAACACACACACACAGACACAAACACACACACGCGCACACACACCCTGAGCCTAACCCTGGCCTCTACTGCGTCACCCCCACAGCAGCTCCCACACAAAGCCATCATGAGTCTCAACCCGACAGACGGAATCGAAAGGAAGGAATAAAAAAAAAACACAAAGCAGAAAAAGCTTTCCACGAGTGTTGCACCGTGAGCGCAGCATTTCCTACAGAGGCCTTTTAAAAAATAAATAGTGTCTGCGCCCATCGAAAGAGAGACGTCTCAATAACAGTGTCAATATCAAACAAAGGCCGGGGCGTATTGTAGCGATTCCCGACGTAGATCTGAAGCGATTGAAGATGTTTAACCATGCGGCCTCACTCGGCTGTCTGCTATGAAATATTCAAGTGCCGGTAAGGTGAAGCCCTCATTATAACAGAGCGCGCTGTATGGGGAAAAACACACACACACACATACACACACACATACACACACAGTGCACATGCACTCACATACAGACACACACAGACTAGAAACCAATGCCTTGGAAAAGGACGGTTGATGAAACAAGGAAACTCAAGAAGCCCCCTGCCACGGAGGGAAGCGAGTGGAAATGTGTGTGAGGGCCTCTTGACTTATAAAAGTACACTTCTACCACAAGATCCTACACTAACACGACTCAAACAGAAACAACGCCTACAAGTATGGGCGGCAGTAGCTCAGGGGGTAGAGCAGGATTGGCTGGTTACCACAAGGTTCCTAGTTGGATCCCCGGCTCCTCCTAGAGTGTCGAGGTGTTCCTGAGCAAGGCACCTAACCCTAACTGCTCCTGTTGTGCGAATGGGTGAATGAATGGGTGAATGTCAGGCAATATTGTAAAGTGCTTTGGATAAAAGCGCTATACATATATATATATGCTCTGACACGATAACACGCAGCATTAACAACACGATCGACCAACCGTAACCAATAACAAATATGAATATTTTCTTACAGGCAGTGGTTTGGCCACCCCGATCTGGACCGCTCCGAGGTTGGCGCCCTTCAGGGCCTGGACGGCGTCCTCCAGGGTGGCATTCTCCAGGTCCGTGGCGTTGACGAACATCAGCCGGTCGCCCGGCAACAGTCTGCCGTCGCACTCCGCCACGCCATTGGGCACCAGGGAGCGAATCACGATCACTGTTTTGGCGGGGTCCATCGGGTCCTGGGGTAAGCGAAACGTACACTGTAGCTTTGATATTTACATTACAGTTAGGAGATACACAAACTGGGATTTTATTCACTCCTGCCATCACTTGATTATGAGGGATAATAATACAATAAAAACAAAAATAACGTGTAAATAATAAATACTACTAAAATAAATAACGATAAATTATGTCGTGTTTAAACCACTAGGCCTGTTGAAAGGATCGCTTTGAGTCTATTCCTCTCCTGAATGCAACATTTGCAAAATACACCAGAACAAAAAACAGAAGGCTGCGGTGAAAGAAGTTTCCCCGGTTTGATTAAACTTTGAGCAAAAAATGAGATGAGAACATAACGTTGAGGCTGATTTGAGTGGCGTGTGCTCTTCAGGGGAGAAACTTTTTTCCCACGTTTGCCAAAAGAAAGTATTATAACTACTGTGTGTGTGTGATTATTGTGCAACTCCTCAAGGTAGCCGTACTACCTTGAACTGCATATTAAAAACAAAACAAAAAACGATTTTCTGAATTCTCAGCTGCTTTTGTCCTGGAGGAATACAACCACAGCAGCCAGTTCATACAACTAACCAGTTAGTTGTATTATTCGGTTTGGCTATCCTATATTGAAAATGGAAGGTTTATTCCATAGAAGGCCCTTTCTCTGCAGTGTGTTTCCCACCACATAGAAAGGTATTCAGATGTATAGGTTGGTTTGACATCTAACAGAATTAACGGGCGGCAATAACTATGCTACGCAATAAAGACGTTGTGTTAGCATGGCGTTCAACAGAGTCAACATGTCCAATATCACTGCAGCCTTGAACGCAAATCATTTCCCTCACTCAAAGTCGTAAACAAAAGGAACTGAACGAAACTAAGAAAGAAAATCCCATTAACGGGAAAAACAATTCCGAGAGGGTTTCTCCCAGTGTTCCCAGTACCTGGTAGTCCAGGATGCTGAATCCCAGTCCCCCCTCGCTCTTCTCCAGCTCGATGTGCTGGATCTCCGACTCCCACATGGCCAGGGGGGACGCCGGCCCCTCCCCCGTCACGGCCTCTTCCTCCTGCACCTCCGCCTCCGTCATCATCGTCATCATCGCAGACGTCATGGCCGCCGTCATCTCCGCCTCGTCCGCCTCGGAGAGTTCCGGCGCGGCCAGGAAACCGCCCGGGTCGGCTTGCGTCTGCGGAACCAAAAGTAGGAAAATAACTAACTAAAATCGCAGGGCTGTGTGTTTGTGGCGCATTGCAACCCCCCCCCCCCCCTCCCCCCCCCCCACTCACACACTACTCCCAGAAACCACGGCGTCCCTCACATCCCTGTGGTTCTGTTTCAGAAGTTTCTGGCGCGAGATGAAAGGGAAATATCCGTGGGATGCAAAGCGAAGGGAGGAGGTGGCGGAGGGGGAGGAGTGGGGTGGTGTGGCGGGGGGGTGAATTGGACATATCTGCAGCTGAAACTCCACCACCCCATCTCCATCACTCTCTCCCTCTCTGCCTCTCTTCTGCCTCTTCCCTGGCCTCGGTGCAGCATTGGCTGCTGCCCCGCCCCCGCTCCACCGCGGTGGAGGTGTCACTCGATGGGTTGGCGTTCATAAAGTGTCGCCATCTCTTGCATTAACCTGCACGCCGCCTCGCCTTCCCGCCTCTTAATCCAGGCAGCCTTGATTGGCAGGCATGAAAGCCAATGGAGCGACGGGCGGCTTGTGCTGAGCTAATAATAACTGATAAGCGATGAGGGGAGGGAAGGGCTTACGGTGATTTCCCTCTAATCAGGTCCGCTGGCAGGCGTGCGGGCATGCTGGATTTGTGGATGCATGACAATGCATGGGAGGGGATTTTCTTCAATCGCACGTTGGGTTTATTCTTTTGACCTTCGCTTGAATAGAAAGTGCAATCTTCGTCTAGAACTAGATGGTTGACACTATCAGTTAATAACTGGCCACTGATAACAGCTCTATTATATTACAGTATCAAGGATATGGACTGGAGGTTTGGTTAATGAGATATTAATTTAATCTTTGAATCTTCCAGAAGAATGTTTTGTCCATTATAGCATCGGTTTAGATATATGCAATTTTTCCATTGCTCATTCAAATCCCTTATGTACTTCCAGAATTATTTCCTCTATTACCATAAAATGCTTGATATAACTTATAAAAATACTTAAAAAATAAGTATTTTCCGCTTCCCCACACAAATTAATATATTCTTATTCGTAATGTATACAGGTTTTCCATCTGAAAATAATATATATTTCAGTTATTTACTATATCACAAATAGTGCAACTACGACCCTACCCTACCTTTACAAGAGAGTCTGTAGACAAGACATCTGATTGGCTGATGTCCACGTCATTCTCTGGAACGGGGGCGGGCCTACAGCATGCCATGTACACACAGAGGGGAAGCTCCTTCAGGATTCGGACCACTTCCTTGTGGCTCTCACCAATCAGAGAGATGCCATTGACCTGAGGTGAGGGCAGGGGAGGCACACGATGAGCAACATGGGTCAATGGTATCAGCGCTCAAGCTATAAATATACATGCTGTCTGCATTGGGGATCAAACCCGGAACTCTTCGTACCCTGTAACTTTCGAAGTTAAATAACCATCAATAACCATACATTCATTATTTCGTTTTTTCTTCTGAGATAAGTACTTATTGTGAGTCGCTTTGGTTATAAGCATCTGCTAAATGCCCCGAAGGTAAATGTAAATGTAAAAATAACAGCCCAAACACCACAGAATCCTACCCTACCCTAAATAATGGAATTACAGACAAATAACTTTGAAATCATAAAAATAAACAACCATCAGCGGTATATATATATATATATATAATTTTTTTTGTTCTTTCTTCCGACAAATGTGCATATTATCAGTCGCTATGGATAAACGCATCTGCTAATTGCCTTGATGTAGATGTAAAAGTAACAGCCCAAACACCACCCTCACCTAGATACAGATGGCATGTTAGAAACAAAGTGTGAATGGATGTGTGTGGGCAAACCTCCAAAGTCAATCAAATAATTAGTACCTCCAGCAGCTCGTCTCCACTGAACAGCTTCCCGCAGCGCCCCAGCGGCCCCTCGGGCAGCACGGAGCGGACGTAGTGGTGACCCCCGCTGGCCTCCAGGCTCACCCCCAGACCACTGCTCTCTGTGAACTTCTCCACCTGGGCCACCTGCACACGACCACCACGACCCCCCCCAAGGACACAGGTGAGGGTTTAGAGGAGGCCATGACCCCCCCCAAGGACACAGGTGAGGGTTTAGAGAAGGCCATGACCCCCCCAAGGACACAGGTGAGGCTTTAGAGAAGGCCATGACCCCCCCAAGGACACAGGTGAGGGTTTAGAGATGGGCACATTTTTGGTCGGTAGCCTAACAGCCTTAAGCAACCTTTTGAAGTTAAATAACCGACTATGGTATATTGTTGTTTCTCTTTATTCTGACAAATGTGCTTGTTAGTAAGTCGCTTTGGTTTAAATTGTCTGCTAAATGCCCTAAATTTCAATATAAATGTAAAAATAACACCACACCACACTCTAATGCTAAGCATTCACAGCATTATAACGCTTAACAGCATTAGAGTATGACTCTAGTAAACGTTATTCGCTTTTTTCTTCCATTTTCTTCCATTTCCTTAGAGGAAATCCCCGGCCTGGGTATCAAGCCCCAGTCGAAAATGAATTAAATCGAAAAAGGGGAATCATTTTGAAATAATAATAAAACTCCCAACAACAATAACACAACACAAAGAAGCACACTTACTACTACTTCATTGCTGGGCCCCACGAGGCCCTGCCACTTCTCCGTGAGTTTCTGCTCCTCAAAGGCGGTGAGCCGGTACCCTGGGGAGCGGAGTTGAGCAGTTTATATACGGTGCACATCGCCGTGGAGATCAGGACCCAGTCAACCGCCTGTTCCCACGTCCTGTACCGGCACGGCGGAGCCCGCCAGACTACCGGCAGAGCGTTTACAGCGAGACAGTGTGCGGAGGCGGGGTCCTACATCCAAACCGCTTGGCCTTATGCGCTCGTTGCGCAACGGAGATAGATTAAAAAAAAAAAAATGGGATGGATGGATAAAAACGGCTTCTCTGGAAACAGGGCGGGAAAATGCAGCGTCTGACGAAAACCCAGCAAAATGTAGAAATAAAGCCACGCCACTTGGGGAGTTAGTTCATAAAGTAGGGCGCGTGCTGCCCCGGTCGGACAGAGACACACGGAACAAGAGGCCTCTGAGTCCAGGGTGTCCGGTGTTTCCCGGGATCTGAGCTGCTCTGAGCTGTGTGTGTGTGTGTGTGTGTGTGTGTGTGTGTGTGTGTGTGTGTGTGTGTGTGTGTGTGTGTGTGTGTGTGTGTGTGTGTGTGTGTGTGTGTGTGTGTGTGTGTGTGTGTGTGTGTGTGTGTGTTAGGGTATTCATTCACGTGTGTGTGTGTTAGGGTATTCATTCACGTGTGTGTGTGTTAGGGTATTCATTCATATGTGTGTGTGTTAGGGTATTCATTCATATGTGTGTGTGTTAGGGTATTCATTCACGTGTGTGTGTGTGTGAGGTATTCATTCACGTACCGTCCCTTTCCGATGTCAGGTGATCGCTTGTGAGGCTGACATCGGATCCGTCACTGTGGTCCGGGCTGAGTGGCTTGATGTCCTCGTAGGCTGTACACAGACAGACAGACAGACAGACAGACAGACGCACACACACAACATTTTTAACTTTAACAATAATGTTTTTTCCAACAGTGAATCTTGAACATTCACATGTGCACAATGAATGAGCACAGTCGCTACTCTGCATACATGTTTGACCCTTCTGACCATGAACCCTGTCTTGCCCTCGTGGTAGTGTGTCCATGCATGCATGCGCCTGTGTGTGTGTGTGTGTGTGTGTGTGTGTATGTGTGCATGCTCTCTATGTGCCGTCAGTAGAGTTGTCTTACTGCTGGCTCAGTTACAGTCCCAGCTACAGTCCCTGGTGTTTCATTGTGAGAGGCGAGGGCTCTGGTGTCTCACTAAGGGGACGCGTGCGGCTGACGTTTTCTACCAGAGAGTGGAAGTAGGAAACGGAAGGAAGACCATTGCTTTCCGTTCCATAACTCTGAGACTCTAAGTCCTGATGCTGTCCGTCTATAGCGCCTTGTCAGGGATGCTGTCACACTCCATTCTCCATGGGTAGAATCTACGGCTCGTCTTGTCAGCATTCACCTCTGGCTCTCCCAAACAACCAGAGCGAAACACAACTCAAAGCAGAAACAAGAGTCACAGCTCCAACGGAACAACAGATTGCGCCCATGTGGGCGAAATCAGTTGTTCTACTCGAGCTGTGACTTATGGGTTTCTGTTTTTTAGTCGAATTATTTTTGGAGCATGATGCCTGAGTGTCTACCCCTCTATCCCACAGAACAACTCATTCTGCTCCACCCTTCCTCCACCCTCCTCTCTGTGACGTAGCTCCGCCCCACCTCCCATCGTCCCTACCTAGCTCCACCCCCTCGGCCCTCTTCTGTAGGGTTGGGTATCGTTAGAAATATTTTGATTGCGGTTCTATTTCGATTCCTGTAAACCGATGCCGGTTCCTAAACGGTTCCGAAATCGATACTTTTTAATTTTTTTATAGAAATGCCATGCCAACACTGATTCTTTGAAAATTCTTTGAAAAGGTAACTATTTGCGTTACTGTAAAAAAAAAAAAAAAAAGTTGCCAATCATAATCGCTTATTAATCGTTAACCCACCCGGTCTCCTAGCAGTTTGTGTGTGGAGCCAGGGGTGCGTTCAGATAACACAGTCTATTCAATCAATTCATAGTAACGCACCGCATTTAACGTTCAGTAACGATAATAGCGTTGTAACGACGGAAACAGTAATTAGTTTGATTACCCCGTTACTGAAAAACTTGCACTTGCATGTGCTGCTCATTTTTTGTTTTAGTAAAGTAAAGCCACATTTTAGAGCGTTTTATGATGGCTGCAGCTGGGCAGCAGGAGAGGAAAGTGCTCTGCATTTTTTCCGACCACAAGAGGGCGAGAGGATTGTTGCGGCACTGAAACGAGGCACCGAAAGAAATGTAGTCATTCGGTCCGGGTAGAACCGACCATGTTGCCCCCGGTGCCTCTCGGTTCTCGGTACCCAACCCTACTCTTCTGTGTGACGTAGCCCCGCCCCCACCCTCGTCCCTACCTAGCTCCACCCGCTCAGCCCTCCTCTGTGTGTGACGTAGCTCCGCCCCACCTTCCTCGTCCCTACCTAGCTCCACCCCCTCGGCCCTCTTCTGTGTGATGTAGCCCCGCCCCCGCCCTCGTCCCTACCTAGCTCCACCCCCTCGGCCCTCTTCTGTGTGACGTAGCCCCGCCCCCACCCTCGTCCCTACCTAGCTCCACCCCCTCGGCCCTCTTCTGTGTGACATAGCCCCGCCCCCACCCTCGTCCCTACCTAGCTCCACCCCCTCGGCCCTCTTCTGTGTGACGAAGCCCCGCCCCCACCCTCGTCCCTACCTAGCTCCACCCCCTCGGCCCTCTTCTGTGTGACGTAGCCCCGCCTCCACCTCTCTCTTCCCTACCTAGCTCCACCTCCTCGGCCGTCGTCTCCGGCTCCTCCTCCAGCTCCAGTGTGACGGTGGTGGTGGTGCTGGGGGTGGGGCTGGTGATGGGGCTGGTGGAGGTAGGGGGGTGCTCCGCGGTGACCTCGGCGGCGGCGGCGGTGGGGGCGGTGGTCTCCTCCGGCCTGAAGCCGCGGGGGACCAGACGGAGGTGGACGGTCTGGCCCGTGTGACGGAGCACCTCCACCGCCTGCTGGTTGGTGTAGCCCTGGATGTTCACACCGTCCACCTGCCAGAGGGGGCGGAGGTAAGTGGAGGTCCAGAGGGTGTAAGTGGAGGTCTGGGGGGGGTTAGGTGGAGGTCTGGGGGGGGTTAGGTGGAGGTCTGGGGGATTAGGTGGAGGTCTGGGGGGGTTAGGTGGAGGTCTGGGGGGGGTTTGGTGGAGGTCTGGGGGGGTTAGGTGGAGGTCTGGGGGGTTAGGTGGAGGTCTGGGGGTGAGGTGGAGGTCTGGGGGGTTAGGTGGAGGTCTGGGGGGTTTGGTTTGTGGCAGAACGTTCAAAACTTCATCTTACTAAAGGGTAGAATTAACATTGCGAGAAATACTGTAAAATAATTGGTATTGTATGAAGGTCTCTTCTGTAATTATTTTTTAATTTGCTACCAGACAGACCACATGCACTCATCAATCATTGAAATTAGTTTGTTTACAATTGAGGGTGTTCATTTGTATATCATTTAATTAATTTCAATTTAAATAATAAAAAGGCATCCACATTGATATAAACGTAAAAAAACATCAGAAATAAAAGCAGTCAGATCATTGCGTCGGCCATCAGATACTGTAACTCTGAATGATTCACGACGATTTAATTATTAACCCTCAGTTGAGAACGCTCTACCCTCTGTGAGAGCGAGCCGGCGGCCTGTCAACGGGAACGTCCTCCCGGCCACTCACCGCCACGATCTGATCGCCCACGGCGATGCGCCCGTCCTGCTCCACCGCGCTGTCTTTGGTGATGCTCTTCACAAAGATACCGGAGGGCTCTGGTACCAAGACCCCGTCCGACGCAAGGAAAGAAAACAGAAAACACAAGGCACACACACGCAGACGTGATTATCCAAAGCGACGGCGAAGTCAGCCATGCAAGGCCACGATCAATCGGCTCGTCTGGAGCAGTTAGGGTGAGGTGCCTTGCTCAGGGACACCTCGACGCACAGCTAGGAGGAGCCGGGGATCGAACTAGCAACCTCCCAGATACAAGCCAACATGCTCTACCTCCTGAGCTAAGCCGACACCGAGAAAGGCATCAACACATAAGAAAGGCATCCCCGTGACGGGCGGCCATTCCTGTGTCTAACGTCAACAAACACGCAGGCGGATAATGGGTTGTTGTGACACTGCGTCGACGTGGACACACACTTTGTGTCCCTGAGCTCTCTCACCCAGGTTCTTGTCCGCCACGTAGCCGGCGATGGTGATGCCCAGGCCCTGGGCGTTCTTGGCGAGGCTGACGTCAAAGGCGTCTGCCTCCTCCTCTTCGTCTTTCTCTGAGCCCTGCGGGGGTTAAACACACGGAGGAGAACACGTGTTAAGTGACAGTTGGGGTCGGCGCCTGGGGGGCCGCTCCGGGTTTACGCGCCGCCACCGCCTCCGACGATGACGACGACGACAGCGAGACAATAACCGCTGTTCGGTGTGGAACGCTCTCGCCAAAATAGGATAAGACACAAAAAATAAACATGTAGGTAGGGGGCAATGAGGGGGCCCAGAAAGGCACAGGACGTGCCAGGAACACGTTGAACTATTGTATACTCCGCCGCTGAACACTGTGATTAATGTGCACTCAGAACACGCAAACAGCCGACCGAGAATTAAACGGCAACAAAAAAAAAAGCATGTGCAACACCGATAAAAGTGGATGTGTTTTAAAAGGGCCCATTGAAAGGCGTTCGGGCGCGTAGAGCAGGGGGAGAGTGTCGATAAGAGCTAGGGGAATCTGTGTTTATCAGCGGGCGGGCCCGGTGCTGGGCTGCTGCAATTTGCACTTTGTAAAGGGGTGGACTGTGGAGCCAGGCCCCAGGTGATGTCCTGACTCACTAACGGAGCTTTCTGCCCGACAGAGGTATAAACGGCCGTGGTTCTCGTGTGTGTCAGAGAGGCATGGAGATAAGTGGACTGTGTTTGAGGAAAGGGCCACGGGGATTCTGAATTCACCTAGACCCTGCATAGTGTAATGGACACACTTATTGTGCGTTTTGACGTCCTGGCAATTAATGTACGCACTTATTTTGACCTGTACATCCTGGCTCTTAATGTACGCACTTATTGTATGCTGTACGTCCTGGCACTTAATGTACGCACTTATTGTGTGACTTGCACCTAAAAATAGTACTTTTATAGTACATATATATATAGTAATAACATTTTTTAGCATCTTATCCTAGCTATCTTTGTTGCATACAGGGAATGGGTTAACCTAGTGATTGTCGTGATAAAATAAATAAAAGATAAATAATAAAAAGCGTCTGCTCAATGCAGATTTGTGAGTGATGTCATCATCTCATTTGTGAGCGATGTCATCATCTCATTTGTGAGCGATGTCATCATCTCATTTGCGAGCGATGTCATCTTCTCATTTGTGAGTGATCTTCATCTCTATGCTTGAGCACTTCGCCCTGTTGCCGTGGAGACAGAACCCCGCTGAGAGGGGGGGGGTTCGTCACGTCGCCCTCTCGAACCGTCGACCTCACCTGTTGCTCGGTGACGGTGGGGAGGGCGACGGCGGGCGCGACGGGGGCCCCCTCGTCCGCGGGGCCTCTGGTGACCACCAGCCGGACGCGGTTCCCACACTGCCTCAGGACCTGGGCCACCTGGTCGCTGCCCATGCCCTGCAGGTCCGTGTCCCCGATCCTCAGGATGTGGTCCCCGCTGTGGAGGCGCCCGTCCTGAGGGGGAGGAGGGGGGGGGGGGGGGAGATGAGGAGAATTGGGGGGGGGGGTTTGCGTGGTGGGTGATGAGGGGTGGGGGAGTTGGGTGAGGGTGGTAGGGGGGATTGATGGGTGAGTTGTGTGTTGGGGGAGGGTGGTGGGGGTGGGGTTGATAAGGTGGGGGGTGGGGGTGATGAGGGGGATGGGTGGGTAAGGGTAGGGGTGTGGAGGGTTGCGCGAGTGCGTTGGGGGATTGGGGTATTTGGGTGAGAGTGGGTGGAGGGGTCGTGTGGGAGGGGTGGGGGTTGTGTGGGGGAGAGGGGGAGATTGAGAGAGAGAGAGAGCAGGGCGTGCGGTTAGGACTGCCGCCAGAACGCGCAGACGTGTGAACGTCGCCACGGCAACCGCTCGGCGGTGTGAAGGGCATTTCTGCGTCACACACACACAAACACACACACACACACACCGGCTTTTTTTTTATCTTTTAGGGGGGCTCTGCGCATAAATGTGCTAAATATACCCCTGATCCTCGCACAACACTGCTCCTCTATGCCGAACATCTTTTGCCGTCAGAGGAATAGTGCCGGGGCTACCGCTCCATCACACGGGGCTGTGGGGAGCGTCTAGACTTCGCTCTATTACATGCTGAGCTGCCTCAGCACCGCGGGAACACGATGCAGCTGGTATCGCCGCTAGCAACCAGCAAGGCACGGCTTTGACCTCAAATACTTCCTCCTCCAGCTCCCTCCCTCCCTCTGTCCCTCCCCTCCCCTGCCCCCCCCCCCCCCCCCCGAGGCATTTGTATCACCAAATGACTTTCTCTTTTCTGGGTAATCACCTTTAGCTTGGATGTATTGTCCAAGGGCTGTGGAGCTGCCCACAGGAAGCTGGCTTTAATCTGACATCTAGGGTAGGGCAATTTGTGAGCAACCAGCCAGAGCAGAGCTAGATACTGAAAGAATCCAACTGAAAGAATCCCACACCTCTCTTCAGGCCTCCCTCCAAGCCCCTCCCCCAAAAATATGGGACTAGCTGGCTAGCTTTAGCGGTAGCTCTGCCTAGTGGAAGACTGCGGTCATGGCAATGAGTGACGGGCAGAGAGCGCTTAGATAGCCTACGGGCTATCAGTAGGCTACCTACAGGCTATCAGTAGGCTACCTACAGGCTATCAGTAGGCTACCTACAGGCTATCAGTAGGCTACCTACGGGCTATCAGTAGGCTACCTACGGGCTATCAGTAGGCTACCTACGGGCTACCTGTAGGCTACCTATGGGCTACCAGTAGGCTACCTACGGGCTACCAGTAGACTACCTATGGGCTACCAGTAGGCTACCTTCCTACATGTAGACAGACAGGTAGGCCATCCAATAATTTAAATTAAAGGATTGGAGGTCTGAGCCAGCAACAGATCATTGTTGCTGGAAACAGAAATCTGCTCAACAGAGCAGATTTCATATTTTTTCATTTGATTAATTTAATAATTTAATTAATCGATTGCTGTCACGATGTAAAGATACATTTAACAATTATGAAACAATGCTTCTAAAATAAACTGCCAGTTTGAATTCAAACTAGTTTGAGGATGACGAGTGGAATCCAGTCTGGTGGAATTAGCATGCATTAATACGTTGCTTTCCTCTCCGTTGGTATAAACACAGTATATGTGCGCGCTGACACATGTTCAGCCTGAATCATTGTGTCACTAGTTTGGCTCCACTGCTATCTCTGACTGCAGGCCCACTCCATCTCCTTGAATGTGTCACTGAAGACAATTGCCAAAAACAAGCTCAGTTTTTATTCCACTTGGCAGTTTTTAATATGCCTCGAATTTGAGTGGGTGATGATTTAATACACAAAGATAAAATAAAATGGCTCAATGCGTAAGATCGTGCCGTGGAAATGGAATACATGTAGTAGTATGAATAATAATAACTGTATAAATGAAGTTGTGACAATAAGACTGAATTAAACGTGAATCAACGATAGGATAGGTCATGTGTAGAGCAGATTTTATGTTGTGAATAATTAAAAGGAATAAAATAAATCCAACATCCTTCGATGTTTAAAAAACAGTTGAGTAACTGCTTTTCATCTATCTGTAGCATAGACAGAAACCCAGTGCAGTGTTGTTATGGAGACAACAGCTGTACACTGAGAGCCAATGGGCACGGAGAGGGAGGGAGTTACCTTATCGGCGACGCCTCCTGGCAGGATCGTCTTGACGATAACGCCGGTGGTTTTCCCGCCCACGATGCCAAAGCCCAGGCCAGTGCCGTCGTTGACCAGCTCAATGGTCTCCATGTGCTGCCACTGCTTTACGAGGGCGAGAGACAGTGGGGGACAGTGAGAGAGAGAGAGAGAGGGAGGGGAGAGAGAGACAGTGAACAGAGAGGGAGAGAGAGCACACTGGGCCCATCCACTTCAAGGAGTTTAATAAAAGGTTAAATAAACTGAGAACCGGTTTGTACGGAGATGACACACCATTTATACTGGTGTGTCTCATTAAAGAGAGTAATATTAATATTGAGTCTCCGTTGAGTAATTTTACATAAATTCTATTAATAAAATATTATGTGGACACTGTTAATGATTTTGGTATGGCTTTATGCAAACCTTAATCGTCTTTTAATGGTGAACATATTCAAAGCTACACGTGTAATCTTCTTTTACTGAAATGCTCTATTTGGTAGAATTATCTAGTGCATTTGGCTCTCGACCATCGCCATGGCAATAACAATACAAATGACATGTATAATAAAACAATTCAAATGCTAATTTGAATCCATATTACATTTTTCTGCTGATGTGCCAATTTTCTGAAGCACAGGTTGCATGCACAGATTGTGTGTACTAGTTGTGTGTTTTGCTGATGTTAGTGTTGGATTTGTCGCCCTTGGGCAGCCATGCACAGTATTGCTTGCTCTGATTTTGCCAAACGCGATGCACCTGTCAGCATAGGAGGGGATTGCATCTGTGTGGTGTGTGTGTGTGTGTGTGTGTGCGTGCGGCGCAGATTTGCATTAGCATTACTCTGTGTATGACGCACTGCACTACATCACATGCACAGGTACTCAATTCCCTGCGTATTTCATGGAACACTTTCAATACGTTGGCTTGTGTGTTTGTATGAGCATTGTGTTTGTGTGAGTGTGTCATGAGCTACCTCTGAGGACGCAGATTCAGACCACTGAGAGTTCACACAAAGGAAATTCGACATCTAAAAGCTAAATTAGAAAATTGTGGTCCGCTTTTCTTGGCTTTGTTTGTGCGTCTAGATGACGTCTAGATGTGTATCATGGTATATCAGTGAAGCTCAGACATATGTCGAACATAACGCCCCCTCTGTAGCTCATCCATTAAGTTTCTAATGAACCCCAGATATATGTCAAACATAACACAACACTACCTCTACGTCTCATCAGTAAAGTTTAAATTAACCTCAGATATATGTCAAACATAACATAACACTGCCTCTACGTCTCATCAGTAAAGTTTAAAATGATCCCTTGAGTGATTCTCAAGGGTGTCACACTGAAGGTCATTGGTATCAGCGGGGGGGCTGGGGGTCATACCGCACTGGAGTTGGCTGACAGGGTGCTGGCGGCGGAGGGGGTCCGTGACACCAGGGGACTGGCCAGCTGGGGTATGGGGCCCCGGGCCACCGTCAGCTGGACGTGCTCGGAGGCCCTCTGCAGGATCCCGATGGCCTGCTGGTGGGTCACGCTGTGGTCCAGGGGCTGGCCGTTGATGGCCAGAATCTGGTCCGCCTCCCTCAGCTTCCCGTCGCTACGGCGACGGACGGGAGGATGGGAGGGGGGAGGGGGAGGGAGGAAGGATGGGATGAAAGGGAGGAGGCAGGGATGGGGCGAGGGACGATGGAAGGAAGAGAGGGAGGAAAGGAGAGAGTAAAGGGAGGTAGAAAAGGAATGGTAGGGAGGTAGGATGGAAGGGGGAGGGAGGGATGTAGAGGGGAGGAAGGGAGTCGGTTGAGACAAGAGCATTCATTACTGGAGCTGCTCTGCAATCTGACTAGGTATCATTTAGAAAATTGCCCGTGCAGTACTTGGATTTTTCCAATTTGTATTTTCGATTGTATGCTTTGGTACGTCGCAATTTGCCAGTCAATTCGGATAAAGCTGTCTGACAAACGGCTAATTGTAAAATTAAATGTAGGAGTTTAGGACTGGAATGGGTCTGATTTGTGTGGGTCAGAGGAGGAATGCTTTGGAAGCTGTTGCAGTGTGAGCGATCAGGGCTTTACAAAGGAACTTATTTCAATATTTTCTAATATATTTAATTTCTTTGAATATCCTTGTGTGCGTCTTTTTCTAAAGGAAGGAATATAATTTCATAATGGTTCTTGAGTCTTGCCACCTATATTCTTCAAGGGAGACTTCAGTTAAATTTTTTCTTGGGCTACACATGCAAAACAAAAACGTTTTCAACTAAATGTTTTAAAAGGACACATGCGAGAAATATGCAACTTTGAGATGTTTTCAAAAGGAAGAAATATCATTTCATAATCTCTCTTGAGTCTTACTACTTTTATCATTCAGTCCTTCTTCTTCAATTCAATTTTTCTAGGGCGAAACATGCACGAAAAAAATTAGCAAATGAAAAACGAGCAAACGTTGAGATGTCCTCCGTACCAGTGCGCCACACTGCCCCGCTGGATCTCCTGGATGAAGATGCCCAGCTCCCCGCGGTTCTCGCTCCGCAGGCCCACCACGCTGAAGCCCAGACCCCCTGACACAGGCTTCAGGAGCTCCACGTAGGTCACCTGGCGGCCCTGCGTGCATCATCGTCATTCAGGGCGTTTGGCAGACGCTTTTAGCCAAAGAGACTCACAATAAGTACATTTGTCAGAAGAAGGAGAAAACAATGGCCGTTTCTCAATACCAAGTACAAGGACTACGTTCTCGCGGACTTGGAAGTACGTACTTGGCAAGTCCGGACTTTCAAGTACAGACTTCCGAGAACGCGAGTACGCACCTGCAATTGGAACAGCAGCAGACTCGATGATGCATTCTGGGATATTTAACGGTCCCAAGTCCACACGAGTCACCTCCGATGCATCCTCGGTAGAACGGCCTCATCGAGAACGCATCGAGAACACTTCCGGGTTTTACGACAGTAATCGCATTCTCGCGTACTTGGAATTGGAACAGTGCTTGGGCTACCACTGATGACGTTTATCGAGAACGCAAGTACACGAGAACACACGAGAACGCGAATTGAGAAACGGCCAATATATCTCTGTCGGTACAGTAAGGATGTTCATACGTAGAACCAAGTGCCAAGCAATAACCCATTCCTCGTATGCAACAAAGATAGCTAGGATAAGACGCTACACAATACTAAGTACTATTTCTAAATGCAAGGACGTACAACATACAATAAGTGTGTACAGTAGTGCAAGGACGTACAAACATACAATACATGTGTAAGAGGGGGTGAGAGAGTCTTGCAACACAGGAGTGAATCTAAAAACCTCCAGACACACACTTCAGCCTCTAAAGACTTCAACGCAGGATCAAAGCCACGGAAAGCAGCTGGAAGCCCGTTCAAAACTCTCTCGGAAGATCAAAACCTGAGCAAGCGTGCGTCTAGTCCGTTAATGTCTGTCGGATTTCGGAGTTTAAGTTAAAACAAGGTCTCGTTTGTGTTATCAGAGAGGAGTATTCTAACGGCAGGGTGCTAGATTTAGTCTGTGAAATAGGGTAGATTGTCCATAAACTGTTGTTAATACACCTGCAGAGATAAAAGCAAAACAGGCTCCAGCTGGCTTTGGGTCCGTGAGACAAAACTCCCTGTACGACTGCGACTGAAAAACGTGTTCGCCCAATTTCCTCTTGGGGGCTTCGCTACACGATTGAGAGGGGAAACTGGTTGGGACTTTCATTAACTGTCAATTACGCACAGCTGTCAAGAGTGGTTTCCCTCTCTCAAACACTGCAGGGCCCCTTGCCTGCTCCATAAGACTTTGTACCATGTGTCAATGAACCAAAGTAAGTTTACTGCATTTTGAAGGTTTGCTGTTAATAATTTGTCAATATTGATTGTTAGCTCTGGTGTATCACTGTTTGTTCAGCATCCCTCGTCTGCTTATGCGTATGAACGTAGAGACCCAAACAACAAAGGCAAGACCTTGCGTATACTCCTAAGATAATCCTTAATATGATAATGTTACCCGTCAACAGTTGAAATCCAATTAAGGCACATACAGTAGCATCAGCCCATCTGTGCGTGTTTTATTGTTGTACGTTGTTTTAGCGGCGGCCATACCTGCGCCATAGTTTGGAGGATCTGTTTGAACCCGTCCGGGGAGGTGGGCTTGCTGTTGGCGTGCGGGACGCCGGAGACGTCCGTGTAGGGAAGATGGATGCCGTTGGGCTTCGCCGCCGCCACATCGTTGCTCAAGTCTCTCCCGAGGCAGGACGGGACGTTTTCCTGGAATTCCTACGCAACACAGGTGATCATTGGTTTGAGAATCCGAATCAGTTACTTTTATTACATCTACACAAAAGTAAAATCCTTAGGCGTGATTCAACAGTCACATAGCAGCAACAGTATAAGATAAACAGGGCTCCCTTGGAAAAGAGGCTAAAGGTCTCAATGGGACTCACCTGGATAAATAAAGGTTAAATAAATTAATACAAATGAAAAATAACTCAATCAAAAAATTAGGAGTGAGGTGGGGCTCAGTATGTAGAGCGGGTCGTCCGGCATTTGCAAGGTTGCTGGTTCGATCCCCGGCTCCCTCAGCTAGACGCCTAACTGCTCCTGTTGCCTTGCATGTCTGACACCACCGACTGTGTGTGAATGTGCTTATGAATCTGTGAATGTGACACAATGATTGTACAGCGCTCTGAGTGGCTACAGGACTGAAGAGCGCTCTGTAAATGCCGATATATTATTCATATTAAAGTGAAGGACCAAAACCATTATGAGTCAGCGATATGAAAAAATGCCAAACTGTGATAAATTCCCGCAACGAGGAATCAAAAGACTGAGTTAAACACAACAAAGCCCCCTGTCTATCACCCTCCCAGCATGCAACACTCTCGATTTTTGCACAATTTTCCGATCACCTAGCCAAGGATGCTTTTGGAAAGGAAACAGCATTGTTGCAAATTACCCATTGATCAGAGACAATTAAAAGTTTGAACTTCCCCTGCCCCCGCACACCCCCCCCTCCCCCCATTGGAATGCCTCATTATTGTATCTGAGAATGTACCCATTCAAGCTAGGTTTGAGGGCAGATACCAAATGCACGCGCGACTGAGGAGTTTCTCAAGGCACGGGGGTGGCAGGCAGCGCTGCGATGAGATAGATCTATGGCCGACCAAATCCCCCCCCAGACACAATGACGTTTTAGGTATGAAATGCATCTGTCATGATGTGGAATCACTGTGGTTTTAATTGATCCGATGACTGTACACTTGGTGGATTGGGAGGAGGGGGGGGGGGGGTGGATGAATTAGGGTAATACAGCTACGTGCTGATTAGGACTGATGGATATTATGTCTACTCATTGCGATGAGTCATGGCCAGGTTGAGCTGGCACTTTTTACTCAGTCACTTTAAACTTCACTTTATCCATTTTAAACTCGAGAAACACGGTCATTAATATTTCTTCCACCGTTTGGAGTTTGATGTTTATAAATAACAGCCAGACAGGATCCACCGCATAGGCTAAGCTACGCTAGCCTTAGCGGCTAAGACGCGGCCCCCATGCCTGGGCTTTGTTAGCCGCGGTCTGGCTAAGAGGATTAAAGTTCCAGTGTGGTTCTTGCACATTTAAAGAAATTGTTTCTGCCCCACTTCATGAGGGGGGGGGGGGGGGGGCGGCCGCCGCGCTCCCATTGGCCCGGGCCGACCCCGTCGTCATGGCGACGGGAGGCGCACGGGGGAGGGCGGGGGGTGGGGGGGGGGGCGTATTGGTTTTGTCTCGCCTGGCTCATGTCTCCAAAGAAAAGCGGAGCGGCTGCATCCTTTACCCAATTGGTTCTGCCTCACGAGGTCAGCCCGGCACTGAACGGATTTTAAACTCCACACAACAACACACACGAGCGCACAACTTCTGTGGCTCTCAAACGGCTTGAACTTTGGGTTTGACGGTGTGAAATGTCTGAGCGTTCAAAGCAGGCTGTCTGGGTTGAACAACAGGTGGATGTAACCAGGGAGTCTCTCTCTCTCTCTCTCTCTCTCTCTCTCTCTCTCTGGATCTCTCTCGATCGCTCTCTGGCTCTCTCTCTCTCTCTCTCTCTCTCGTTCTCTTTCTGTCTCTCTCCGTCTCTGTCTCTCTCTCTCTGGCTCTCTGTCTCTCTCTCAGGAGGTACGCAGGCAGGCCCTGCATCCCTGCCTCCCTTCACATAGCTGGCATACCTTCCCCTCGGTGTCTAGAACCCTCCACTCTGGCCCCTGCACACTAACAGCCAGAGAGCGGCTCACGCTTTTTCTTTCATGCTCCACTCTTGACATTCTTGGGCCTCCTGTGAGAGAGTACTTATGGTTAATGATTGTACTTCGTACTTCGTGTGAGATTACATCCTCTACTACAGGGCCTGTGTGTAGAATCGGGACACAAAAGAAAAATAACAAGGCGTCCTTTTTACTTTTTCTATCTTTCTTTCCTTCCATTCTCCCGTCCCTTCCTGAGGCCTGCTGGGTCTGCATTCCTGAGCACTTAGTGTTATCAGTGGCTCCATAGCCGACGCTCAGAGTGGATATTATCTTATCTACAATCCGCTGATACCGCCGTAGACTGTATGCTTATATTTTACATGCGAGTCTATTGGAATTTTGTTTTTAAAGAGGATGGATTACTAATGCACGACCTCTGCCTTTTTGTTTAGTACACGACGCATAGTCAGCAGTTACACCATACTGGACTGTCGTTACTCAATAACTCATGAATCACAACGAGTGACAGGTTAACGCTGTAGAGTTATTACTCAATGAAAGAAAATCATTATGAATCATAGTCCTCTTTGTCCATCACATCATTTTCGTTTGTGCAACCCATCTCCAAAAATGAGATTTATGCCTCTCTGAGTGTCTCTCTGCCTGATTCTGTTCAACATGAAGATTTATTGAGCGTTTATTGTTCAGAGTATGCCCTGAAGAGAGAATTTCCACCGCAAATTAACACTTGCAGCTTGCACTGGAACTGAAGTGAACCCTGGGTGCTCGACTTGTATGAAACGCGACTAGCTCTCGTCTGTTTAGCTAGCTCGGTCTAACGCGGGCTGTGAGCTACACTGAGCTACAAGCACTGTGTCGGGGAAGACTCTTTGATTAGTATAGTCGCCGCCGCACACACGTTGATTGCGTCTGATGTTTGAACGAGCCATGTGGGCGGTTGTCAGCTTACGAGCAGGAGATGAACAAGCGCTTGACATTGTGGTTCCGTGAGGCAGTGCCTAGGTGGTACGTCACTGGTGATTGGCTGCGGTGAAAAAATATGCCTACCAAACCAGTGCCTTGATTGTCAATGAGGGCTCAGTGGAGTCTGGGCCTAGTCCATAAATCAGCCGTTTAGGAGTAGGGGAGTTTGATTTCCAACCAAACCACTTTGTGGGTGTGTGGTTGGGTGAGGGGGGGGGGGGGGGGGGGGGCTGTGTGTGGGTGGGTGGGTGGGTGGGCTGTGTGGGTGGGGATATATTTGGGAAGGCTGCTTGTCTATTTGGCAGTTTTCTTTTTAAACGTTTTGAATTTGCGCTATCCATTTCTCATTACTTTAAAATCCTGTATTTCCTTACTTGCTGCAACCCGCAATTTCCCCCATGGGGAAACGAACCAAACATGAACCACGTCTCCCACAACAACGCGGTAGACCCACAGACAGACAGACAGGCAGGCAGGCAGGCAGGCTGGCATACCTGGTCTTTGGCCTGCTGGACGGTCTTCTGCAGGGCCAGGATCTGGTGGAACAGAGGGCTCTGGAGCACGGAGCGCAGCAGGCTCAGCTTCTCCTCGGTGGGCTTCTCCTCCCCCCGCTCCCGCAGCCGGGCCTGGAGCCGCTCCACCGCCTGCAAGGCATGCTGGGTATCTGCCAAACATCACATAGTTCAGTGACAGTGAAGGTGGTGGTGGGGCCTGCAAGGCATCATGGGTATCTGCCAAACGTCCCGTGGTGGTGGTGGAGGTGGTGCGTGGATGAATGAAAGTGACTGGACTTGAGGGATACCAGGCGAAGTAGGGGGGGAGTGGAGGATTGAATCGGACTCATTTGTCAAAGACAGAGAGTGAACGCCACACCGAGTGACCCAGAGTGTGGTGTTGATGGCGTACGTCTGTGTTTCTGTTGTCGAGTGGGCCTTTGACGTTTGCATGCGTCTAATGTCTGTTTAGTTCTGCCGAGAATAAAAATACATGTGTACATACACCCACACATACACATACACTGCTCCGTTTTGCCAAGCGGAGCGAGATGAGTGAATGAAAAGGATTTTAGAGTGTTGGAGTCGGAGCGAGGCAGAAAGAGTGAGACACGGGCACCCACGCACGCACGCACGCACGCACGCACGCGCACGCACACGCACACGCACACGCACACACACACACACACACACACACACACACACACACACACACAAACAAAGACATGAACGCGCACACCAGCCAATGCCCGTTTCCACCTGTGGGCTTAGCGCTGCTTGGCTGCTCCTAAGCAGGGCTTGAGCTATCGGCCTAGCGTGGCTGCCAGTGATGCGCCCGAAAGCAAGCAAAAGCCAACACAGACAGAGAACAGACGAGTGTGTTCAACGCATACAACATCGGCAACACTCCCTTCTTCTTTTGCTGTGCTTTCGGGGGCCAGCGGAGGGCCAGACCCCGAGCTGGGGGGGGGGGGGGGGGGTGCGCAAACAGGCTTTAGTGGAGGGGAATAGAGCCGTCCGCGGTTCCGCCTGCTGGACCCTGAATAAGCTCCGCCACAAAACCACTCTCGAGTCCACGGGTTCGCCGCTCTCCACGGACGGGGCTTTTTTAGACGGGATGTGTCGCGGAACCGACCTCGACTCGGACCGGAGTCCCTGCGCTCGCTGACGCTCAGCGGCTGTGACTCCCACCCTAACGGGCCAGGCGGGAGGGGCCCCGGGGTCCAAGCCTGCTTCGGTTCCCCTTTTTAGTTTGGTGCATGGAGAGCGAGGGCGGGCTGATGGAACCGGTTAACAAGTCGGTCGTTGGTGCCCTGCTACTGCCGCTGGTCTCGACGCACACAAGCATATTACATGTACACACGCACACGCACGTGCACACGCACACACACACTCAGCTTTCGGCCGTTCTGTGCTAGGCACAGCAGCCCTTCTGTTGTCCCAGTTCACTCTTGTGTGTGTGTGTGTGTGTGTGTGTGTGTGTGTGTGTGTGTGTGTGTGTGTGTGTGTGTGTGTGTGTGTGTGTGTGTGTGTGTGTGTGTGTGTGTGTGTGTGTGTGTGCGCACATTCATGCAGGTGCTCGCTGTGTGTGTGTGTGTGTGTGAGTGTGTGTGGACACGGTGTGCTCTCTGGAGACGCAGCAGAAGCTTAGAGGTGATAACATTAGGACCGGGGCCCTTTTTAAATGGACCAGGGCTGATTAGGTCAAGGTGACTAATAACCCAGCCGCACACGGGAGCCATTTCCACCCACACTCCCCTCCACCTATACTGATGGTTTAATTAAACCCTTTTGTTGCAGGAGCCGATATGTATTGTGAACGGCGAAACAAGGGGAACCTTTTGTTTACTCAACGAAAAAGCCACACAGGGAACAAAGACACAGCCGACTTACCTATTGTTTCAATCATGTTCGGACTTCAGGGGCCACACACACACACACTCAGCTTCAAAGGGCCGCTTCAGTGGTGTGTGTCCGATACCTGAACAGAAACAACGTAGGGTGTTATTATTATGTGTTGGGAGAAAGCAGAACGTGTAACTGAGGAAATACAGCGACACAGGACTCGCTTTGCTCGTTTGGGTCTCTTCTTAATAATTGTAAAAACACACAGTGTGTTCACTTAACCGTGAACTCTAGTGAGTCGCCCGCCTGAATCGTATCAGATTCAGGGCGGGGGTAGAGCTCTGAAGTGCTGAAATAAAATATCCGTTCCTGAAAAGGTCAACGCGGGAAATGTACCCCTTTTGCTTTTTTTCGTCGGGCTCCATGTTTTTATTATCTGCCGGCTTGTTCCACTGGAATATCCCAGAGATGTTCTGATTGGCCTAGAGATGTAGGCTAAGTTCAAGGAGCACCGGGGATCGTTCCTTTCACCAGCCTGGCTATTACCGGTGACATGCTCCAGCTCCTTCCTGCTCCTATAGATCTAGCGTGTTTATATATGGCTTAAGGCTCTTATGGTGATGGATTACCTCGGCGGGAACTCGATTCAAATGGCTTTCCGGTGTACCTTTCGTGCATGCATCACAGCACGTGTGGTGTGTAGGCTAACGTTTTTGGTACGGGGAAGGTACCGAGGGCCAGGCTGACTCATCACCAGCTTGTATGCCTCAGCACTCTGCTAGTTAGCCGTACGCACAGGGGGGATTCAGCCAGAATTGTGTTAACATTTCTGCTATCTTTGTTGTATACGGGGAAGGGGTTAACCGAGCAATTGTTAGTGCTTGGCACTTGGTTCTATGAACATCCTTGCTGTGCCAATGGCAATATATTGTTTCTGTTCTTCTGACAAATGTACTTGTAATTGTAAGTCGCTTTGGAAAAAAAAAAAAAACGTCAGCAAAATGCCCTAAATGTAAATGTAACATAATTTGTATTTATTAACTTAATTGAATTGATCATATGTAGTTATGTTCTTGTCCATACACCAGTGAGGTCTTGGCTTTGCACAGAACCCTTTTTGTTCATAGTTGACCATGTTTGGGGGGGATACACCCACCCAAACACTTGAAACATCATTGTATGCTGAAGGCAACGGGTGTCAAAAGGCAGAATGTAAGCTCTATCTGAGACGCAGTGAATGGCAGCAGCTTGTATTCACTCCATGGGAGCAGAGGGAGAGAGGCCTGGTTACTACGACAACAACAGCACAGTGTTTCCAGAAAGGCCAGGGAGAGATAAGATGTTAATCTGTGCGAAACATCAAGGAGCCTGAATGTCAACAAGCCTATAGCACCTACTTCATGTTTTTTAATAGATAACATTAAAAGGTTCATAGATCAGCTAAGATCAAATGTGGCTGTTATGGATTCAAGTGTATCGGAGCTTAACAAGAATCAGAAGATCAACATCATTGCCAAGCTTTTTGTATAAACCATTTAAATAGGATGCCTTTGGTTTCATTGTTTACATTGTTTGGATTGGAACCTTTTAATTAGGGATGCATGCATGGCGTGTCCCTGATCTATCTATACTATAGATAGATCAGGGACACGCCATGCATGCATCCATGGCGTGTCCCTGATCTATCTATAGATAGATCAGGGACACGCCATGCATGCATCCCTAAAGCATTGGGTATTGCAATTTCACACGTGTACAAACAGAAGCTTAAGTCAGTTGATGTAAATAAATACAAGCGATGTGATGCAAGTAGCTCTTGGCCACTTAATTTTTTTCTAAGTAGCTCTCAGTTGAAAAAAGGTTGGAGACCCCTGATCTATAGCGATTCCCTCTCTTAAGGTAGACCTACACACACCCACTCAGTCAATTATCCACTGTTGTACCAAAATAAACCTCCCAGTTGATAATGTTTGTAATGAACAAAACTATTATTCTAACGGTATTATATAACAGTGTAATTGCATGTTTATAAGCATAACATCAACCCTGACTCAACCTCAAATTCCATGCATTCAACAGTCCCCAAGGTTTACAATGCTTTTAAAAGAGTTGGTATTCTAACTGTAGCCAAACTCGTAACTAAATTAATAATTGCCTCGCGTTGTTGATTCAAATCACGCCGAATCTGAGCGGGAATAAACAATAAGATAAACAAAAAGAACTGGGACAGTTTTGGGAAAATAGTTGTTCTGATGTCGAGTCCAGTCCTGACACCCCCTCGTCTCAACGAAACGGATAACGATCATCTAATAACTGCTCTATTAAAACAACATCAAAATGCACTCTGCGCTAATGTAGTTGCTGGTGTTCTATCCGTCGGGCCTCAATCGAAGTTCACGCATGTATATTGTTGTGAATGCATGCAGACAGACACTCGGGACAATCCGCTTTCCTCGACTCCTCCTCCTTTCGCATCCCTGGAGCAAGAATGAGCAACAGGCGATCAACAAGTTGGCCGAGGTGGTATCAGATCGGAACCGAAAGCACATGCAGTTGGTTGCTTGTTATGGGAAAAAAAACCTATATGGATGTAAATCCGTATTTTGCGTGTTTCTCGTTGGAGACGCCCGCGTTTTGCGCACAGCGCCGCCTTCTTTATTTGACAACAGCCGATCGTAAATGGATTCGCTGCACTAATCCACGCTAGTCTGAGATCACCACACCACTAGGCCATATCCCGACAACCTTTCCCGTGGGCATAACTAGTCTATACAGAGGTAAACTTACTTGGAAGTGGCCCTTAGCTCCACACGGACTGCCCTGCGCCCCGTCGTCCCGTCATCTAACGGCGCACGCATTACGCATAGACAACAGTAGCGGCAGAACGGGGCGGACTGTAACCTGATCCTCCTCGGACCCAAAGCGCCACTTGGTGGATGCCATGACAACTGGGCCTGCAGGGGCATCCTTGAGCGGTCGTTTGGATTGATCCAAGGGTCCGAGCGTACGGTGGGCGGTGCCTCTGAATTCAATTCTGAAAAAAGCTTTATTGGCATGAATAACAAACATTTACATTGCCGAAGCGGGTGAACAATAGAGAAGTCAAAATTTAAAACGCTTATTACAAAATATATACATATCAGATATTACACCATTGAATGCTCAATATATAACAAATAAAATGTCGGATCTAATAAAAAATCGGTATCTCTTATAAACGATTAATTAAAGATTTTCTAAATTCGCAGTATTTACAATATGGAGAACGTGTGCAATAGTGCAATCACTGTGAAAAGTGAGTCCAGTGGGATGAGTCTATCTCTCACAGATCGTCACAGACCAATCAACGAGCCGAACGAGCAATGGGCCGATCTCTGATTGGTCGAATGATGAGAAAGGTACCGCCCATTGTACGTTCGGACCCTGGGATCAATCCACCGCCATCCTTGTCAGCCAGGGCTCCTCGGCTCTGTTCCAAGCATGCAGTGTTTGAAACAAAGTAGAAGATTGCAAAACGATGCTGGCTACAAATCCAATATGAGGCCCACAGCAAGTCTCTGTCATTCCTGGACTGGCAACAGGATATTAAGGATATTAAACTGTAGCGAGGAGAGTCCATGAGTGACGTTCCCAAATTGTTCACTTTATTATTGTCTGCACAGCCGTAGCCTTGGTTGCCCTTGTTTGGACCAAGAAGTGAAAACCTTCACATTGGTGCCTACTGTGTTGTGTTGTTGCTGCTGTTGCTGGTGGTTGTCGGATGAATCATGAAAAAAGTGCCCAAATATGGACACGCGTTACCAAAGTCACTCACAAACACTTTTTGAAAGGTCACATAGGGATAATGAGTGTTCCTGCCACGAGTTGCACAATGTGATCTCAGCCGGACAGAACCGGGCGGCGGCGGCTAGGAAGGCACCTTGGAGTAAGGACACGGCACGCTGATAAAAAACACGCTGATAAAACAAATATCTATATTCCCCGTCTGCCTCGCGTTTATCGGATTACAGACTGCTTCTTTTAGCCCCGGTGCCTCCTAGCCTTATCCAATTTGTACGTAAGATGTAATTTGAGTTGAAATGTATCAAACTCCCTTCACCCTCTGACACTAAGCACCCAATTTATGGGATGCCCTACTGGATTACTTTCCTTCTCTGTGCTTTGGTTTCCGTCCTATGTTGTTGCTTTTCTTTCCACTGCATAACGGCGTCAGTTGTGATTTAGGAGTGTGTGTGTGTGTGTGTGTGTGTGTGTGTGTGTACACTTCCCTTGATAAGGGAAGTGGCTAAGGACCAGGCCGCACCCTTAGGCAGAATGGAAAGATAGTAAACACAGACAGAGGGAGGAAGGGGGATCAGTGGGATGGGGGGGGGGGGGCTGTACATCTGTAGGCTGAGAGGCAAACTCAAGGGCAGTCTTAACTAATGCATCGTGGGAGTGGACCCCACCAGACTATATTGTTGTAATAGTCCTGGCCACTGTCACAACTGTTCCAGGTCGCTGCTTTTATCCCCGTATCTCTGGGCTATTTTGGTGTCTGAGGATATGTTTGGGGGAGGCAGGCGATGACAGCCGTGCCCAAATAACACGTTTTCTTCAGGTGGCAAAGCAACAAGAAACATACTACTCTACTTCTACCCACTACAAATGTCCTCTTTAGTTTTGTAGTCCATCGCTTCTGAGTGTCATTCTTCCCACTCTCCCACTTTTTGTATTCTAGTCAGGTTTTGTCTGGTGTATTCTGTTCATGTGAACCAGATTATTCCGGAATTGAAATATCCAGTATTGCAAACTTCTCTTCGTCTTTCTAGCTGTATTTTAATTACTAAACAACATGGGACATTCATTTCAAGTATTGTATACGTGTATAGGCATCTATGCATGCCTTCATGTGTCTTTGGTCTTGTCACATTACACATATTTATTTTGTGTGTTGCTTCATATTTTGCAGTTTGGCTGCAGAAACACAGAGCCATTTCACTGCTCCACTTGCTCAATTACAACGGGCTGCCAAAGTGTGTGCCGTTAAACATCACCATGCCCCTGGAAGAGCTAAAAAAGCTTTTCAATAATCTATTATGCATCGAACTGTTCATTCTATTACACCGCTCGGATTGTTACCGCGCAAAGTACGGGCATCAATATTGAAGTCATTAGCGAGCCCAAACTCGGCGAGGATGAGACAGATGATATTCAGTGCCGCCCGGCCATAGGAGCCCTTCAGGTCATTCATTTTTTTAAAGTTTCAATTTTCCCCAATGAGCTTGTTTTGCAGACGTAGATCAGTTACGAGGTAAGACTGGTTACACTCTCGGATGAATGGACGGTGTTTGCCTTCCGACTCAAAGGATTTACAGTGACACAGCGGCTTACATTTTTAATTACAATTTGTACCACCGGGCGCATTTACAAGGTGTTTGTGACTGTGGACTGCATTTATCAGTGTTGAAAAAAACTACACGGTGACTGGTCCAAAACGTCCCGCATTGATTCTGGACGGCCCTGCCAACAGTTCCTCCTCCCCCCCCCCCCCCCCCCCCCCCCCACCCACCAAAAACCCTCCCCACCGCAACCATTAGATTCTGTCAGAAACACTGAACTGTTAAATACAATGTGAACAGTGTGGGTCGAATATACAGAAAAAAAGCATTGGGAAAGCAATGGAACTCAACAGTATGTAGACAGTGCAGTGTGTGTCGAAGGCTCTACTGTGGTGCAGATTGTTTACAACCTTTATCTGATCTGCTCATGCAAATGCAAATCGATAATCATGTTGTCTTTTGTGTGGTTTGATCAATAAGGACACGGCATCTTTTGGTAGAATAACCTCAAATAAATCCAATATCATTAAACAGGTCACACGGGGTCTTGACATGAGGTCAAAGGTCATGTGACCTGCAGAGTTTCCTGCAAAAGTGTTGATTAAATCTGCTGCTGCCAGGATACAGGAATCTGTATTTCGCTGTCTGGGGACCAGACATTAAGACTAAAGTTGAATGTCCTGCGCCCACTACTTTTAACAAGAGCATCTGATCATAAGTCAAACTATCTTTAATAAAAAGTCCCTCCTAAAACAACAAAATTTTTAACTTTTATTTTGATCGCAGCGTTCCACCACAAAACATTGCCCCGCAATGGCTGTTTGTGCATTTGAAGCACAACTGCGTCCTTAACCGCCGGCAGAGACACTCCCACGGTTGGCCTGCCTGAATATAGACCCACAAAGATGTCTCCCACTTTGTTGAGTTGGCCCAACAAATATCCCCCCCCAGAAGCCTTTTCGTTTGGCGGGTGTGTTCTTTATCTCTTTGTCGTGGTGAGTCGGTAGCAAAAGGTTTAAGGGTTTCCCTGTCTCTTTATGGTGTTCAATTACGGCAATGTCTCCGGTGCTTAGGAGTCCTTTGTGGGATTAATCGATTGTTCCCGTCCTGTCCTACGTTTAGTTTTTTGGCATTGACACGCCCTGACGTACGCGCACACACACACATGCACGCGCGTGCACACACACACACACACACACACGCAGATATTGCCAAGGAACGCAGAAGCACAGTGATTACGAGACAAATGAAACGAGTTGTCTTTTTGACAAACAACGTTGGGTTTCAGGGCTTTTTTATGACGTTGTTGTTGTCCTTGCACGGGGCGGACGTGTTTGCATTGTCATCGCCGCGACGCGCTTGTAAACAGAATATATTTATACACCTTCACTCCCTCACGTAACTCCAGTACATTAAACACACCGCTGCGGCGGAGACGGCTCTCTCAGGAGGCTTGAGCGATTTGTCTCTAGCTATGAATATGAACAAACAGAGTATGTATATATATTGAGCTCTGTCTTTTGACTTGGTGGAAGCCTTACAGGCGCTGGGTGCTACGGTCAGGGCGATTAAGGTGATTCCCACCCAGATTCCCTTCTGTCTCCCTGGCTGCCCTGTAGGACGGTAGTGAACGACCACGGGCATGAGGTCCCCTTGTGGTTGGGCCCTCCTGGAGGGGTCGGGGCTTTGGGAGGTGGAGTTGGCCTCGTCTGTCAGCCAGAGAGGAGAAGCACGGTCCCTGCACATGGGGGGGGGGGTGGGGGGGTGGTTGGGGGGAGGGTGGGTGGTTGTTGTCATGGTTGCTAACCTGGACCCCTCCGGTCTCTAGGGGTGCATGCGGGGTGGGTCACCGCCTGCTGCCCTGGTGCCTGTCAACGGCACGACTCTGTGTTTGGAGTTTCCAGGCTGGGTGCCCTTTGTTTGGGGGGGGGGGGGGGAGGGGGGTGGGGGGGGGCGCTCAGGGTGGGTGAGTGGGGGGGGAGGGGGGGGGACATGAGGTTGCAGGACATGAGGGTGGTCTCGCTGGGTGATCTTTGGACCCCTGGTCATGGTCGATGGTGACGTCTGTTTCCTGGCCCAGATCACTGCCATGGCTTCCAGTGGGTGCGCTCAGGCTTTAAGACCAACATTTCCCTTATTTTTCCCCACTATTGTTTTGTTTTCATTATGTATTCATTTATTTTGTATCCTCTGTCGTGCTGCCACCTTGTATTTAGATACACGCTATACGTCTCCTCTCACAAGCTGTTCTGTGTGCCTTATTGTCGTTTGGCTGATTATTATTCTTCTGATTATTCAGTGTCCAAGCACTGGCCAATGTGCAATATAAATAAATTGTATTATTGTAATTATTGCATCGACAGCCACCGAATGTAAACCATTAGGTGTGTTCAGCTTGTGGATACATTAGTAGCGAGCATGTCTGCAGATTTGCAAAGATGACTCCAAATCTCCATTTCAATTGTTTTTTAATACTTTTAATACTACTTATTGTAGTTTCTTTACTGTGTCGTCACATAAACGGAAAAAGCATGCAGTATATCTCCACACAACCACTCAAGGTTGTTGTAGTTTTTTCCCAAACCGTACCCAAGAAACCTCGCGACTGTAACAGCACGCACACCGCTGCAGAAACAACGCATTTGCATTGGCGGCGGTCGGCAGGGGCCTCTACGAAAGATAACACTTCGTCTGTTCAAACGCTACGACTCGATGAAAAATACCGCAAGCCTTCAGCAGTTCAAGGTGTCCCCCTTGAACGAGGAGGTAGTAGGACTAAAAAAAGAAAAAAAGAAAAGAAAAGGGGGTTGCTTTTTCTCACTCGGGTTTCTGTGGCTCCGTGTGCTCATTAGGAGAGCACTGTGTCAGCGCTTGGACTGTGTATTTATTTATCCGCTATATCCCCCCCCCCCCCCCCCCGCTGTGCTCGTATATGCAGCCCGGGTAATTGATGGGGTTGAGCCGCGGTGCAGGTATTGTAGGTGACCATGCATGCGTACCTGGCTAACTGGGTTTAACTGGGTTTAACTGGGTGCAAGGCGGGGGTGAACGCCGCACTTGGATGCAGCGTTCGTTATGTCGCAGTATAACAGCGTTTAGGCTTATTATGTGTTTTTTTTTAAATTAATGCGTGCCTGCTGAATCAGGGTCGTTCATTAGGGAGGACACCCTGAAGTCACGCAAAGTCCTTGGACGTGTAATCAAGGCGGAAAGAAAGATAGCCTATTAAGGGCAAAGAATTCCCTTTTTTCTCTTTTAACTTGGACATTGGTTCTGTTTTGTAATTTTGTTTAATTTGGCACTTGATCAGTAGAATATATTCGATAATGGTGGCTATATTCTAGCAAATCCTTCATCTTTTGTGATCTGGGGATATCACATGTTTGTCTTTTTATGCTGAATGTTCAGTATTTGTCGTGATTGTCGTGTTTTCTTTATCGATGACGTCATCGCAGGACGCAACTCGTTTTCATGAAGTTAGAAAAAAGGTCAACAGCAACAAGCGCCACAGATCAGTCAGTCTGACCCTGTCACATCTCCTCTAGCCATCTTATTCATTGATTCCAATAGTTGGCCTGATTTCCAAAAATAGATGGAAAGCACACAAAATATTTTTTTATTTGCCCCTATTAAGTAAAAATCACAAATTGTGCCCCCAAAAGGCCCGTCCGCGTTCCCTTCTCTCTCATGTTATTTAACACACACACACACAAACACTCGGCACCAGACGACGGCATCAACATCCGAGCCAGTAAGTGCACGTGTCGCGTACCCAACAATGTTGACACACTGATACAGATGCGCTCCAGATGATCCCCTCATCCCCCAAAAACCATCCACCAGCTCAAGCCTCAGCACCAGTCCCCGACTATCCAGCCTCCCTCCTTGCCCTGCAGTCTCCAGCAGCCGCTCTTCTCCAACACCTGCAGTCTCCAGCCCGCTGCTAGGGGGCGCCCCCGTATACAGCGTGAACGGCACCCTGCCGGAGAAGTCTCTCTCCTCACCTTTCGCTCGTTGCTTACCCCAACGAGCCCTCCTCTGCCTCAGTCTCAACCTGGCGCTACCGAGGCAGCTTCCTACACCCGGACGAGGGTCGCGACTGGGAAGAACAGCGTTTTCTTTTGGGTTTTACTCAAATTTTTTATTCCTTCTCTCCCGTGAGTTTTATGTTTTATTCCCTCCCCCCCCCCCCCCACCCCGTCCTCCTCCTCAGCAGACCCAATCCAGTGGATACTCGGTTTTGCGGTTGCTTTCTCTCTCTTTTTCCCCCTCCTGTGTGGCGGGACGTGATGTGATAGCTGCGGTGCGAGGGGACTCGTCTGGGCCCTACAGGGACGCACAGGGGTACCGGGAGCAGGGACAACCGGGACCACCGGGACACCGGCGACGCACCGAGGAGACTCTTCTGTCGCCGGAGCGGCACGAGGCGAGGCGAGGTGCGCATTATTTTGGAGCTGGGCTGCATGCGGCTCTGATCGCATCTGATCCGAGGGGAAGAGAGCCAGCCTCGCTGAACGTGAGCAAAACGACTGTTTGGATCCGCGGGTCCCCGTTTGGATGACGTGTGATCCGAGGACCTCGTGCGTAAACGGACTATAGCAGAGAGAAGGGACCCAGAAGAACACACCAACCACGGCGTGATGTCTAAAGGCAAGACGTTGGGACGTGGACCGTAACACACATACACACACACACACACACTCAACGCAGACCCCCGAAAAAAAAACTGTGGTGAGTGTGACTCTGATTCTTATGCAGCTCCTGTTTTTTTGTTTTTGTTTTTTTTGTACTGTTGTGTTGCGCACAATTATCTGCAATTTGTATGCCGGAGTGTGAGATCACGCACACATGCGTGCACCCCTGTGTCCGGGGTCTGCAGCCCGGGATTTGTCTCCGTGATCGTCAGTTGTTGCATGCGGTCTGCAGTTCGTTCATAAGAGGGTTCTTCTCAGTGGAGTCAAAGAGTGGCGCAGATGAGGACACTGCAATCAGACGGAGCATCGTCAGGCTGTCAGTGGTCTGTCCGGAATGTTGCACTGCGCTGCGTGGATCTGTTCTGAGTGGAAAGGCGTGGAAAGGAGTGGAAAGGAAAGGTGAGATGCGTTGCGGGTTGTGCACGATGCGCATAGCAGGCGATTCGGGGTAAAGTTCCGCGTTTGGACGCACGCCTCATGGATGGAGAGGTCTGGAGCCGAGCACCATCTCCATTGCGCTGTAGTCTCCCGTTTGGTAAAACGCACTTTCCTTGGGGCGCACAGACCACAATCACACGATAAGGTACCGTGTGATGGATGATGCTGTGCAATAGTGGTTTTTTGAATAGCTCAGTGAGGATGGATGTGGATGTGAAGAGGCGCTGCGCAATAACGTGTTTTTCCGCGCGTGTTTTAAAAGCAAAAGGAAAACGTTAAAAACCGATGAATGAGGCGAAGCTAGAAGGATGGAGTGTGTTTTCATGTGTTGTATTTTTTTTGTGCGCTTTGTGTGACAGACTGCTACAGAGTTGATAGGCCGGTCAGTGTAGCCCCCACTCGGGTCTGTGTTTTATGTGAGACAGCCCAGTCTTGATCCATCCTCTGGGATGGTGTTTGACATTTCCCCCTCGCTGCACACCTAAATCCCCTTTACCTCATGTTTCCACTTTGACTCGTCGTTCTCCATCCTTGGAGCAGCAGAGCTTCAGAGTGAAACGCTTGGATATCGTTTCAACGGATGCTCAACCCACATCCCTTTTTAATCTGCGATTCGGTCGTGCTGCCTCCCATCCAGCACGACTAGAACAAATAATTTTAATAATTTGCTTTGTGTTTTTTAAATTGCTTTGTGAATTATACGCACGGCACCCCCCCCCCCCCCCCCCCCACACACACACACACATACCGTTTTGTCTGTGTACCTTTTCAGATGGAATATCGTTATCATGTCAATAGCTGGTCAATTAGCCTGCTGTTAGTTATGGCACTGTCTCCAAGGCGTGCGTGGCCATCACTAGGACCCTCTGGCTGCTGCCCTGGCAACCAGGTGATGCTATAGATCGAGATAAGACAAGACAGCGCGGGGGGGGGGGGGGTCCGTAGAATCAAACAAAAAGACTGAAGATGTAACGACTGCATAGGCCTACAGGTCAAGCGATTGTTACCCCCCGGGTGGGCTAAACGTAAAGAATTTTCTATTTTTTAAGCACTTGATGCATTGTATTTTGTATTAGTGGTGTGTGTGTGTGTGTGTGTGTGTCGAAGCAGACGGAAGCGTGCACGAGGCAAATGACTTGGTTCAGCAAACAGCTGTGTCACACATACTCTAGACCGACGCTTTCTGTGCAGCAGCATTCGCATCCATAATGGCGGCAAAGACGTACGCACACAGACACACGACTGTGTGTGTGTGTGTGTGTGTGTGTGTGTGTGTGTGTGTGTGTGCGCGCTCGCTCCTGCATTCACCGAAAGGCCCCCACAGAGGAGGGGAGAGGAGAGGAGAGATGCATGCGTGTGTGTGTGTTGCTCTCTCAATGTTCCCACTGTGTTTGCCTTCTTGTTATTCGTGAGCATATGCACCCCAACCTAGGGGTGGTGGTGGTGGTGGTGGTGTGTGTCGAAGGGGGGGGGGGGCTGAACTCCAGAGGTCCAACCAACCGCCTGCTAGAAAGGCAGCCATTCACACGGCACTGCATCGATTGTTGTGTCTGCTCTGCGTCTACGAGGGGGCCGGCGTTATCTCCCTTATCCACTCCCTCTGTGGGGGGGCGAGGCGTCAGTCTGCGGCGAGAGGACTCTTAAAGAACAGAAACAACAATTTGAACGATATGTAAACACGTGAATGATTGCTGTTTAGCATCGTGTGTGTTTGAGAGTGTGTGTGTGTGTCTGTGTGTGTGTGTGTCGGAGAGGGTGTGTGTGTGTGTGTGTGTGTTGTGTGTGTGTGTGTGTGTGTGTGTGTGTGTGTGTGCGCGTGTGCGTGCAGTACCGCACCGCACAGTCAGCCCCCCCCCCCCCACGTTCTCTACCGGTGTTAATATTGGGGCCGGTAATGGTGTTGTCACCATATCCGTATCCAATATGTGAGGCTATTTAGCTCCTCCGATCGAGCGCTCCATGGTGGACGCTTTCACAGCGTGTGGGACTTCCATTCCGGTGATTTCTGCCGCATTACGCCGGCCGTAAACATTACAGCCACAGCCGTTTATTATTTTTCATCTTTTGTTGCTTCTTGTTCTCTGCTTGTTCTCGCCGCTTAATAAATAGCTTTCCGTTTCCTCCCCCCTGCTGCTTCTTACTCTGACGCCGTTTGTCCAGGGGCCACAAAGAAAAGGGTTGTTTGCTGCTTCTGAACGAAGTCTAGTTTCCTCGTTGATCTAAGGTGTGTGGGGGGGGGGGGGGGGGGGGGGGGGATTCACACCTCGCGGTGACCCGTGCTTTACGAGTGTGGTACTGTTTGGGATGAGGACCGGGCTTTGCCGTGACGTGATGTCCTCCCACTTCAGCCGGGATTAATGCGGGCTGGCCCTCCTCTCCTCTCGCTAGTATAGCGTCGGAATAAGCCTTGATTTATACGCTGTCATCCGCCTCCTTCTGTCTGTTGTCGGGTTGCTTCCTCGCCGAGTGTATTTACGTTTCTCCCTGAGGCCTCCTCCATCTCTTTCATTCAATTTCTGCCTTTTGGACTTGATTACATGCCAAGGTGGAATCCAATTTGCCGTTTCGGTATGAATGGAGATGCGACCTCTTCAATTGTCTTTATTAGGTTAGCGCATAGCGGCCGGCGCTTCCTAGCCGAAACCCTGTGTACAGTCAAGGTTCACTGGTGTGTTTTATTTACGTGGACAATTTCCCCTTTTTCATTGTGTGGAAAATATGTTCGGGATGTATTTTAAGTCTTTCCCCGTGACGCGTTGCGTTGTTTAGACTGATTGATGTGTGATGACAAAGCACAGACACACTATTCGCCGTCTTTGTGTGTACACGGACAGTTACAGACACACTGAACAAACTGTTTTCTTGTGCAACACATTTTTTCACAAGGGTGCGGTTGGTTTATTCACCGGAATGCAGTATATAATCATCCCAGGGTGACATAATGTAACCACCGCCTAACCACAACAAACCAGGACTCAAGTACAGTCTTTAGTCCAATGGCAAAATGCTTTCTTTAGCTTATGTGGTAGCTTTAGAGGATGTTAACGTTGTTTACTGCATCACTGGCGTTCAAATCATAGATATTCCTTGGAGTGCCATATGTAGACCTGTGAAACACAAATTGCGAATGCAAATGCGTCATTCAAACCATCTCCCTAGTTGTTAAAGCGTTAAGCCGAATGTGTTTTTTGCATTGTCAATGTATTGTCAGGCGTTCCCTTGGCCCGTTGCATGTCATTTTATCGTTTGTGTTGCGGTTAATTGAATGAACCGATTGAACATTGAAACACTCACCCTGCCTTTTCCAAATCCACCCTCTCATGTGTGGCTGCGTAAACGCACGGCTTCCACACAACCGGTTTCAGCTGCGGCTGGGGTTGATTATTTATTTTCGGGAGGACGCGCTGGGGAGGCGCGGGGACTAGTAATCCCTCTTGGCGCGTAATCATCTCCTCTAGTCTGCGAAACCAAAAGCTGTTTGTTTGTGGCTGCACTCCTAATTCCCTCCCCCCCTCCCCCTCCTCGGGTACATTAGCGGTAATGGGAGCCGTTAATTTATTTATGAAAGTTGGAGGAGCAATTATAAGGGAAAGATGGGCGACGGCGGCAACACCTGGTAATCAAAACCTCGACTCCTCTCCCCCCCCCCCCTCGCCAGGTTAGCACCTCCGCAGGAACGCACGGCACAAGGCGTTGCGTTGGGGACGCGCAGGTTTTGTGTTTCGGCGCGGGTTCACACGGACCAAAGCGTTAATGACTGTTACCGTTCTTCATCAAAGCGGTGAACGAGTCGTCTTGATCACGGTCGACGGTTGCCGGTTGGTTTTCGTTGTTAATAACGTTTTTCTTTTGGTCTTTTCTGGTACGTCGCCGACCGCTGGTATCTGTCGGTTTGAGTGTGGGCACGAGAAATATGTCTTTGGTACCAGAAAGCTCATTCCACTTCCATCACCTTGAGGTCCCCTTGCCCCTGCCTCTGATGTCTGAAGACTGTAGGGGGGGGGTGGGGGGGGGCAAGAGAGCCGCTGTTGTCACATTTTCCTTTCACGGAGAATGTCAGGGATGCAGGGGAGGGGGGAAAAAATAAGGGCTGCTGTTGTTGTTGTTGAAGCAGGAGGGGGGACCAGGCTCTAAGGGCGGTTTGATCACAGACAATCACACCTCTGAAAACTCCAAGAAAATGTTCTAGGGGGTTGTCAGTGGTGGAGTGTGGGGGTGGAAGGGGGGGCGGGGGGGGGTGGGGGGGTGGGGGGCAGAATCCGATCAAGGTGTCCGTTAGTGTTCAGACAGACAACGGGTTGACAGACGGAGCTGTGGTTCTGCGAGGGTGGCGGTGACCCCTTAAACGTTGCGGTGCGCAGACAGAAACGTAAAGTGACTGCACATGACTCTGAGCGCATGTCGAGGGAAAGGGCCACCAACAACAACAACAACAACAACAACAACAACATTGTGTATTGATGACCTGGTGGGGGGGGCAGGGTCTTCCTCAAGGTTCCCCGTCTGAAAGGTTCCCCATAAAAGGATCGCCATGTTGTGTGTGTTGAGTGGTGTGTGTGTGTGTGTGCGTGTGTATGTATATACTGTATATATCTATATAGATATATAGATATAGATGGATATATAGGTGGCTAGAGATGGATATAGAGTTAGATATTTATAGATAAAGACAGTTGTGTGTGTGTGTGTGTGTGTGTGTGTGAGACTTTCGTGCGTTGTTCTGGCTCCCGCCCGCTTTGTGTAGCCACCCGTCCGTTTTCCGATCACCAATCACTCAGCTCGCACGACGACAAGACCATTATCCGCTTAAACTCTGCGCCCTTCCTCCTCTGCAGCACTGCTGAATGTGCTGAACGACACCGGGGCGACCAGGTGGAGTACGGAGGTGGAGCTGGTGGTGTTTTCACGCTGCAAGCGAGCGTGTCGATGTCTTTTAAGCACCGAGTCGTTGGGGGTCGGCAGTGGCTCAGGAGGCAGAGCGGGTTGACAGGTAACCGGAAGGTTGCTAGTTCAAGTTTCCTCATTGCTGAGTTTCCAGGTGTCCCCGAGCAAGTCGTCTCACCCTGTCTACTCCCGACCGAGGTGGCTGTCGCCCTGCATGACCGACTCCACCGTCGGTGTGTGTGAATGAAAGGTTGGTAGTCGCTTTGGAAGTCTCCGCAAAATCCCCTGAATGTAAAAAAAGAATAAAGAAGTTGTTGCACAGAGGTTGGGCATTGACCTGCGTAACCGTTTTCTGTTGCGAAAAGTGTGTGAACCAATTCCGTGAGTATGTGTCACTTGGAGAAAACAACAGTTATTGTTAGTGATGGACAGGGATGTCAGGAGGATGTATGAGCAAGCTCCACGGCTCGACTCATTGGGTCAATTCGGGCCGGTTTGGAGAAGGCTCGCGTCTACCCAGAGGACGGCTGTTTGTTGCGTTGCCAAGTGTGGACACAAAATAAAACCGTGGCTGTGTTTAGTGTTCCAGTACGCCGTCACATTAATCCTCGTAATTTATGCGTCCAATTTGAATAAAAGCCTACGCGTCGACCGCGTTAGAGGCGGATCGAGGGCGAGGTTGTGCGCACCACAGTTTGCGCGACAATATAATTCCTTCCCAAAGTTATTTCGTTTTTTAACGTGTTTAGTAGACCTTTCCCCCGCTGTCGGCCAACTGTATTTTGTTTTATTATTTGTATGGGAGTCCACAGCTCCGCCCCCAATCTGCCACTTAGTTAACTTGTCCCCGGGGGGGGGTCAGAACACTTTACAGTGCCTGGGGGCTGCTACTCCCAGCCGAGGTGCGAGCTGCGGCGTGGAGAGCTGACGGCGTGGGCGTGGGCGTGCGTGGCGTTCGTAACGTGTTTTCAGCCTCAGGCCTTAATGGCCGAGGTTCACGTGCTCTGCGGCGCTGTGGGGCTCGTAAACAGAGGCTCCCTTTGTTAGTTATGCTTTTAATAAAAAAATTTAAGTCTGGATTTATTGCTCCCTGATTCTACTGTAGTGTCATCTTTCTCTTATGTTAATTATATATTTTTATTTTAAAAATATAGTATAAAAGAGTGAAAGTGAAGTGTTATGATTAAATAATTGTTATTTTGTATATTCTTTCTATTTTGCATTTTAAATGTCTTCTTTGCTGGTTTGAATCTCCTCTGCTATGAGTCTTTTATTTCCTCACCTCCATTTTGAGACAACATTCTCCCACCCGGTCGCCCGTGTCTCGCTCGTATCGTCTATATCTGCCCATCTAACCGAGGTGGAAGTGTGCGTGAAGGGAAAATGGGATTGCTCGACTGGAGGGGAGAGGGAGCAGGGGGGCGGCGGGAAGAAAAAATAAAAATAAGAAACGACCCAATCGCTGCAAAGACTCAACCCAATCCAAATGGGCCCAATGCTGACAGCACAGCAGAACGCGGCCGCCAGAAATGTTGACTTAGCACCCGCGGCAATTCAGGCCACTGTTATGGCTCTTTAGACACAGTGGAAAGGTACCGTGGAAGTATCAAACTGCCACGGTCCGACCAAGACAGTACATCGGCCACTCTTATCACGCTCCCCGGACTGGTATGTGTGTGCCGTGTGTGTGTTATAACCCCAACACTTTTGCGATAGGCCGCCATTTTTTTCTTTTTTGTGCAGCAATATCGACATGGCTTAGCTGCGCTTTGTGGCTTTGGCTTCTATTTTTTTTTTGTTCCGTTCTGTTTCGCTTTCCTTTTTTTTTTTGTTGATGTTGTCCTTTAACCTCGAATCTGTGCAGGGGGGAATGAAAGAAAGATGCAGTGGTTCAGTGCAGGCAAAGCTCTAACGGAAGATAATTTATGTCCCGTTTGGGAGGCAGGGTCGGCCCTGAATGCCTGATGAGTCGTTGCACCTGCAGCCGCATACAAATGAACAGAGGAGGGGAAGGGTTAGTACTGGCGCCTCAAGGAAAGCTACCGGGATCTCTGCTGATCTCGCCTCTTAATTGGCTATCAAAAAGCAAAGGAAGACGATTTTTCACGAGTGTTTTTCACACAGGGTGCCATTTTTTTTTTTTTTGAGGGGGGGTTTGCAATCGCCGAAGGATTCAGTCGTGCAACCATGGCCACTTGACATTTCCTGTCTGACACTCGTCCCCTACGCGGTGCAATTAACAATGGCCCCCCCATTAACCACACAGTCGTGGGAGAATGCCATTTACTGGAAGTGAAAGGGTGAAATGTCACTGGAAGACGACGTGGATCCCGGGAAGAGCAAGCAGAGAGCTTCCGTTTCTGTCAAAAAAAAATGAAGCATATTCAACACGATTATCATTTAGTTATTCGCTGAATCCATCAACTTTCTACCTTTCTGAGATTTTTTTAGTATGTTAGTGGAATGCTTGAATATGATTGATTGGAGTTAAAATGTGTTTTTTGCTTAGAAGAATTTGCAGAGTAAACACATTCTATTCACTCAAACTCGTCTAAATGATAACCACATGCGTGTACTTTTTTTCAGCCCCCTGTCGCCTCGTGTTTTTAAACTGTAAAAATCTGATGAAATATTGTTGCGCGAGGAGAGATTTACAACTGTGTGAAACCAGCGGCGAATCCCACGAGTCAATCCCTCTCCTGCTAATCAAGATAATTGGAGAGTGTCATACAATCCGAGGTGGGGAGAGGTCATCCATTAATTTGATCAGAATCAGATCACTCTGATGACTTCCACGATATATATACCGCAGTAACTCAGCTCCCACTCCGACTCTCCCCCTCCGTGCGCATGTGACTTTGAGACCAATTGATTTTCTTTTTGTCTTTTAATCAATGGGGTAGAATTGAATCCTGGCGGTTGTAGGCCGTAGTGTCTCGGTGTGCCATGGACTTCTAGCCCAACCCCCCACATTGTAACCCCTGATGGAATGAGTGTCGGTCGTGCTCTACTCTGAGCTGTCTCCCCTGCTTCATCTGGGAGTCTGAGAGGAGGTGGGAGCCTGGAGTGCTGGAGAACAGGCTTCCATGCCACTGGTTTGATATGTGGATGGATGTTTGTCGTTTGTTCCAATCATTCTCCAGGCGAGAGTGTAGATCTGTGTCTCACCTAGCGCTTCGACGCCTCGTGTGGAAATGTCCGGGTTGATCTCGTCATTTTAACCTGCAATGTGTTCACGCGACGGAGACCCGGTATGGCCACAGGATAAATCAAGGTTGGATATCTGCTTTTGCTTCCTTTTTTCTGGAATTACATTACAGTACAAGAGTACAAGACAATATCACTCAATAACAGGAATGAGTTAAAAAAGCAACAACATTCAATTACATTTTATTTGTTTAGCCCTTAATCACAGGTACAATCTCAAAGGCTTAACAGGCCATAGAACAACATCCACATCACTGCACCCTTAGAGGGTGTGAAACAACCACCAGAGCAGCTGTTTATACCCTGTGCTCCCTAGGTCACCCTCTGCTGACACAAAGCAGAGGTCTTAGTAACGCCTAACGACCAGCTCAGATCAGGCGACCCAGCCGTCTGCCCGGTGACTTCCTGTGAACCTTGACATGTAGCGACGGCGTCACACTGTCACTCCCCAAACCTCACCCGTCTTTCCACTACCACTACCACCACCACTACCACCACCACTACCAATACCACCACTACCACTACCACCACCACCACCACCACCCTGTCACGGTGCAAGGCTTCCCCCGTGGTGCATCGGTGGCAGCCGCTGTGGGACGTCACTGGGGGGGGGGGGGATTTAATCAGTCATCATGTCAGAGCCGCCAGCACCCTCCCCCCACCCCACCCTTCCCTCAAGGGCCCCCCACCCCCCCTCCAGGTTCTGGCTCATTCAGCCAAATAATAAGCAGCCGATAACGGCACTTGCTGCTGAGCAGGCGGTGAACAGCCGCCTGCGGGCTGAGAGGGGTATGCGGAACAGGGGGGCTGGAGGTAGATAGTGAGGTGGTGGTGGTAGTGGAAGTGAGAGTCTGCTTCCACCGAAACACGCGGGGGATATCACCTTGGTTTCAAGGGCTGGAGCCGGCGTCGGTTTCCGCAGCGAGGCGCCCGAGGGTTTCGCTCGTCCCGGCGTTGGGCGTGCGTTCGGAGCGCGCCGGGTTTGAGGTGCGATATTCGACTCAGCGGGGGGGGCTCGGTCACGTGGGCGCGATGGCGAGGCTGTGCCAGGGCTTGCATCGCATTCGGGCAGACGGATGCAGAGCTGCCGTTACAGACACCTTGTGCGACGGGAGTACGAGGAGCACTTTTTAACAAGGGTGTAGGAGGTTGCCCACTTACTTCCCCCCCTCATGACTCCAGCCCGTAAAACGCTGCAAGCGTAGGCAATGTAAATGAAAAGACCCTCCCCCCACACACACACTGACTGAAAACACAATCCCTTCCCCTTGAGTCCACACTCATGGATTTTTGTCATTCCATAACAAGGGTCAGAGCTCGCCATTGTTCGGCCGTTGCATTCCTGGGCCCAGTGGTATTGACCAGTAACCGCCACAACCATCCATCATCCAGACGCAGAGAGTGACAGGAGGGACAGAGGAGAGTCTGGACGAGACGTCCTCCTCCCCAGGCATGTTGAACAGAGACACTCCCCCTCTTGTGTCCCGGCTCTGGCGCTGACCTGCCCTCGGTCTGACCCCCTGAGACTGTTGACACCAACATCTCCTCCGTGCCGGTGCGCCACAATGCCAAGTTGTATGTGTGTATTATGAGCTTGCTTGCACACATTGTATGCTTCGTCCGTTCATAGACCAATCGTACCCTTCTTTTGACACACAGTAGAATTAGGGGGAGGTGCATTGGCCAGGATGTTTTACTCCCGGTCAATACGTATTGGGTTCGATTCCCATTGGCCACAGCTTACCTGAAGGCCTCCTTGTACAAATCTTGAAGTACAGCTCCTTAATCACCTGTACTTTAATGTATCTCAAGTCACTTTGGATAAGAAGCGGCCGCTAAACAGCGAAATAGTAAATCATTTCTCCAGCAGTTGAAACATCTGATCCTAAACCACAACCTGTTAATCATTGATCGTCCCCCGCCTGATCTAATTCCACAACTATGCATTCGCGGAGCGAATAACTAGTTCACCACCGGTGAGTTATCCCGTGACACCGAGGCACGCCACTCGACCAATGAGCTCGACCTGAGGTCGGCGAGGGGTCAAACCATTATAGAATTCCTGTCCACGGTTATTAACGGAGTAGGTGTGGACGGGAAGGCCAATGGTCATCAGCTGAGGGGTGGACTTTACCGCTTGTGCTAAAAACGTCCTTCACACCGCTCCCTACCTTCCAATGGTAGGGAATGGTGGACTTTACACTTTACGCTAAAAATGTCCTCCCCCCCGCTCCCTAACTTCCAACGGTAGGGAGTGGGTGATTTTAAGCTTTACCCTAAAAACGTCCTTCACACCGCTGCCTACCCTCCAAAGTTAGGGAGTGGGGGATTTTATGCTTTACGCTAAAAACATCCTTCACACCGCTCCCTACGGTTGATCCTTTGTATCCGCTCTGTCTATTTTGTCTACTTAACCCGGTTCCTCTTTGTATAAACCTCTTCTGCACAACAAAGACGTTAAATAATATTGCGGGAAGACACTGAGCGTGTTTTCATACGCACTTGGAGAAGGAACAGAAAGGATCTAACGTGGGGTCCACATAGCGAGACTTCCCCCCCCCCCCCCCCCCACCCTTTCGCCCACATTTCCTCTGGCCGGACCGGTCCGTTTAGCAGGGGGTTCTGCTGTCGCTGACAAGTGCTGTGAAAGGTTAGGCCGCTGTAATCTTGTTTATGTTTTTGGTCGGCGCTAAGCCCCTCCGTAAGCCAGCTTTGTGTCAAACACAGCTGGGCAGGCGGCTTATAATTGCAGCTGGACAGGAATAATTGGACGGGCAACTTGGAGGCAGCCGGGCCTCCACACACAGGTAGTTTACTGATCCGAGCGCTCAGCTGGGATCAATACAGGACGTCTTTTTTTTCTCGTTTTGCAGGGCCCAGAACTGCATGTACTTCATACTCATTTCATTACGCTATTCTGGTCCAACTGTAATGGCAGTTGGAGACTTAAGTGCGCTTTATTGCTCCGGGCGGCATTGGGTACTGGGTCAGACAGATGGTTTCGACCATACGTTCTTCAATAGTTTTAAATAGACCCTTTTAGAGCTCAAATATACATTAAACATTATGTGTTGTAATGTGGCGAAAGTGTTTTCCTAGTATACATGACGAAATGGCTGTAAGCGATGGCGATGGATGGCCGTTGAACCGCTGGTCCATCGATGGTCCAATGAACCGAGGAGGTTGGTGACTCGATGCAGCGGAAGTGATCGGTCAGCAGTGATCAGTCAGTCGCGCATCGTCCACGGCGCACAGTGCTTATGTACCTCGCTGAAGGACATCTTTGCTTTATTTAACCCGAGTTCCTTAGTTGCGACGTCGGACAGACCCATGGTGTTGTACAGCTCACTGCCTCGGGCGTTTTTGTTTGTTTGCTTGGATTACACAATACATTAATACTTAAATTGACACCATCGTTGCCAGCCAAACTAATTGCATCTGTGCAGTCGAATTGCCCTCCGTGTAATAAGCACAGTGTACCCAAAAAGATGCACTCACTTCTCCTTTTGAATTTGTTTCATAGATCATCGTCTTGAGAGGGCCAATTTGGTTTAGAAGCAAAGTCTGGGTTTTAATTGTATTGCTGTTGCATCATTGTAAAAGATGAAATTGAGCAGAAATTCCTTTTTTCTTTTTCTGCCTTGGATCGATTTCCCTCGGGGGGGGGCGGTGGAAGGGAGATGGAGGGGGTCCATTTGTAACCTTCCCAACCTCTGTGCTGTATGCAAACAGGGCTACAGCTAAGCAAAACAGGAAGATACCACAGCCATCACCGAGGCCTTTCAGCGGTAACATCGGGCGTCTATCGACAATGGCAGCGCTGTAATCCCTGCACATCAGGGGCTGCTCTTTTTCTGCTGAGAAGACGAAAGCGCGAGAGGCTTTTGTCATGCCGTGGCAGCCCCCCAGAAAAAAACCCTGGCGTTAATCGCCACCTATTTCTGGGCCCTGCGCGGCGGCGGCGGTGGCGGCGGTGGCGGCGGTGGCGGCGGTGGCGGCGACCGTAATCCTTTCGTTCCGTCAGAATGTCAGCGCCAACAGGTGGCGGGGTCGATGGGTCGGTGGGTGTCCTGTGTGGGTTCCTTGATGGCCCCCCCCTGGTCGTCCGCGGCGACGGCCGCGGCGGCTCAGGGCGACTGGCTGCTCGTCGGCGGCGGCGCCACAGAGGCGAACGCCGTGCATTGTGGGGCCCAAAGGGGCTGACGGCCGCAGCTTTTGTTTTGCTGGCGTGTTTTTTTTCAGTCGCCACACTGTGCCCGCTGATGTCCCGCAGCGCGCCGCGTGACGGCGAGCTCTCCGCTCACGCCCCCGTCGCCGCGCCCAGCATATGCGTTGGTTCCTCCCCCGTGCATACGACACCGCCCCCACCTACCCCCCCACCCCCCCCCCCCCCCCCCCCCTCCTCTCTGGAAGCCATCTGTCTCTCGTGCCTCGTTCCACCCCCACCACCCACTGACTTTCCCTTCATGCCAGTTCTGCTCTTTCTTTCTTTCTTTCTTTCTTCCTTCAGAGACCTTCTTTTACATTAACTTTAATGGTATGTAAGATATACAGAGCGGTTATTTTCTTGACCCTCTCCCCACACTACGGACAAACGCGTGTGGCACAGAATACTGAAAGCCACATTAAGACTTGAAGTGTGTGTGTGTGTGTGTGTGTGTGTGTGTGTGTGTGTGTGCGTGTGCGTGGAGATCAAAGTGCTGTTTGATGTAATGGTTTGCTTTATGTAATATCCTCTGTTCCCATTAGCTTTTCCATCACTGCACGTACGAGTCTCACCGCTTCGAGTTGTTATTCAATTGAACAAAAACGGCGTCAACTCAGACCTGTGTGTGGGGTCGTTACAATAGGGGCCTTTTTAATATGAAATAAGGTGTCAAAGGGCATTTACTTCTCTGTATCTTTGGTGTGGTTCATGACACTCAATGGACATGAAAACATACCACCGGTGAGCTACCGCTAGCTACTGCTACCGGTGAGTCATCAAAGAGGAACTTTAATTAGAAGTGACCTATTCCAATGTATGATTTATAGGGTCAGGCATCTGGCCTAAGGAAGCACACAATACCTCCCATTGCTGCCAGCATTCCCTGCTTGTTGCAAACCACTGCCTCAACTGCACAAATGCAAACAACAAAATGCTAATCCTAGAAGCTGTAGGCAACCATGTCAGGGAGATCACTCTGCCTTTAATGTTTTTCAACAGTTTGCAATGAATCGCTTAAGTCGTTTCTGTTTTTTTTAAACAGGATATGGCACATCACTTCACATTCAATGACCAGACAGTGCGTCGGTGGACAGGGCTAGCCAACTTTGATCTGAAGTGGTTGTTTTTGCCTGCGACGCGCCCAGTAACACACTTTGATTCAAGAGGAAAGGCACACAGACTGCTTCAAAGGGCCGTTAGAATGTCGCTTCACACAGTTCAATACATAAATACACACGGACGCACGTACGCACAGACAACGATAACATTAACCCACCTCAAAAGTTGATAAGTAAGGATTTCTGTCTCAATGACTCATTGAAACATTGAAATGAAACATTGCCTTAATTCGGGGCCGTGATTACAGTTGATGGTTATCCAAGATACTGTTTAAAACCTCCGTAAAAAGATATTATCCTTTGACGGGCTACAATAAATTATTAATCCTTAGAACAAAAGCACCTGGAAAAACTGCCTCAGGCGCACAACAGTAGATTGTCCACAGACGCGTCAATCATCGTCAAACTGTCAGGCTGTCGCAGATTAGTCATGTATTAGCACGGCTCTCATTCAGCACTCCCTATGACAGGTTAATTTTAAACACCTATTCTTCCTTGACATATTTAGCTGATTGCCGACGTACTGGATGAGCACATCTCCCTTGCACTGCGTTCTGTAAGAAGTGCCCACACCTGCACAACCCATAAAACACCAGCCTCCTCCTAAAGAACCGCCCTGCCTCATAGCCCAAACCACTGTGCCGGAATAATGCATTGCGGCCCTTGCAGGAACGGAAAGATTCGTATCATTCTCCCTCCTCCTGCTGTCTCCCTCAGGGATTTAATGTTAAATATGAGTTCCCGTGGGATTCACCGGGGAGATAGTCACGGCACAGCAAAATGGCTTCCTTGTGTTGAACTTTGTATACAATTTAGTGTGGAGTGATAAGGCTGAGGTTAATAGTGGTGAGTGTACCGGTTTGGAAAAGGGATGATGAGGAGCTGGATTAAAAGAGGAGTCTAAAAACAATTTCCTCGAGGAATCTATTTTTGTTTTATCCTATCTATCTCCGTTATCATGCATGCAAACAGTGAATATGATTTTTATTATTATTTGTTTTGGAATGCAATGTTTGGCCTTTCCTGGAACAATTCCGAGATTATTTTTCCCATTTTCCGCAACCTGCTTCTTCACTCAGCCGGAGATTAGAATGTCTCTTTGTTGGGTATCCCTTAGGAATAAAAGAAGTGGACTTTTTTTTTCTTTTCTATTACAACTGAAGCACACACACACACACACACACACACACACACACACACACACACACACACACACACACACACACACACACACACACACCACCTCACCCATGAGACATGTTTTTCCCCTGCAACTCTAATCCTAGCCTGTCTATATTTATCACCAGTTCAATTACTTTTCCGTTTTTTCGGCAGAGAATTCCACCGCGCTATATTGCTCTTGGTGTGTGTTGCCGGCCCCACAGATTTATGCCCGCGTCGCTGGGACTCTGTTCAATTTTCTGCATGGCTACATGTGGCCGGTGGCATCGGCATTGCGTTTCACCGTTCCTCTCTTCCCAACGTTGTGCGTTGGGAAGTCTGCACCACACAGTCCCGCCCCCCATCCTTGTAATTTCTTCCAGACTTCAGGCATTTATGTCACTTTTCACCGCTGGCTTTTGTAGGGCTGATCATTCTTGGCCAGACTCAGTTCTCAAGGTCCGTGCGTGTGTCACACACACTTGTGTCACACACTTGTATCCGGAGCACGCAGTTGTGTGCGAACCTTAACACGATTTGTGACTATACTGACGGCGTGTGTATGCAGGGCCCTCCTCCCTCCCTCCCTCCCCTCCCATCTACCCCCCACACCTGGGTTATTAATTTTAAAGTAGTAAAATGTGAACCTTTTTGAAAGGTCAAGCCTTTCTTCCTTGCCCGCGCGGGAAGGGAATGAATAATACAACGGCGCAAATTTGTTAGCACAATTATATTGGACATGAAACCTTAAAGTTTTATAAAGTACGTCTCTCACCGGTTCCTGTCATGAGTCGATTCAGCGTCCAGGTTCGGCTTTTGGGGGTTCAGAGACGGTTCTGTTCCCCTGAGCTCCACACAAAGGTGTCTTCTTTGAGGGCTAATAGAGCCTGGTGATTGGTTTGTGGTTGGCAGTTCCGGCCCCCCGGCCACGGATAAATAGTGTGACGGCCGCACGCACTGCATCATCTGAAAGGGGGATGAGTAAACTACAAACCGCTTCATCAAGTCGCCGGCGTCCCGTCTGAGCTGGGACCTTGGGTGGCGTTGACCGATGACCGCCGACGTCGCGCCATCACTCATATCCCGAACTCCGTCGGAACGGAACCACCTCCGCCGGGCACGGTGTCTCTTGGGCCACGTCTTTTTGCCTCACTTTTGATTGGCCGTTCGCTTTGGAGAGCCACCAATCACGTCCGCCCATCAGCCTTTTAGCCAAATGTGAATGTTTCAATGACAACATTTGCCACGTTGGTAATCAGTCAGGTTGGGTGTAGATTCGGTTGGATAAAGTACACAGACCCCGGCTTCTCACAAGGACGAATGACCTCCACCCAGACATGTCCATAAATCGCCCCCCCCCCCCTGCCCGCCAGTACATGAATACCATTCCAACACTGTCGAGGCTCTGGACCCAACGGACCGTGGCTGTCTAAACCCCCCCCTCCCTCCCTCCCTCCCCCCTTACCTTCCCCCCCAAAAACCCCAATTTTCTGCCCTCTCCTTCTCCTCATTCAGATTCCTCTAATGTCCGCGCCTGACAGCTTAAAATAATGACGTGGCGACCCGCCTGCCCGTCCACAATGGAGACATAGAGAAATCTGCTTCCTGCTTGGCGGCCGGCCAACGGGTTGGGGATGGGGGGGGCGGGGGGGGGGGGGGGGGGGGGGGGGGGAAACGACGACTAAGGGGCCCGGGGGGTTGGGGGGAGGGGGGGGGGTCACGCAGCCCATTAGCCAGTTGATACCGGTACAGTTATGGCTCTCTTTGTAGGTGCAATGAAAGGGTTGACATGGCCCCGAATGGCTGCCCCCTCGTTAGGGGGGTCCTGGGCTATCTCGCTTGTCTCCCACCCCCCCCTCCCCCTCCCCATTCCCCCCCTCCCCTGTTGGGCCTGAATGGGCACATTGTGAGTTCATGTGCTCCTGGGTCTGGCCTGTAGACTAGTGACCCCCCCCCCCCCCCCCCCTTACACACACACTTATTCTCTCTCGCCCGCTCTCTCTCGTCAAACCATGTCATCGGCACCTCACGTCCTGACACACACCAGATCACGTATATTAAATGTGCCTTTTCTATGTGCACGCACGCACACACACACACGCGCACACGCACGCACACACACGTGCACGCTTACACATGCCATTGGAGTAATTCACCCAAATATACAGTGTTGTTACATGTCAAGGGCGAGATAACACTGAGATGGGATTGGACAGGCCCCAGTAGACTCACACATGCACGTATTATTATTTCACACACTCCCGCAGTGTCCACACACACACACACACACACACACACACACTTTGCGCATACACTTTGCGCATACACGCACGCACGCACACACACACACACGCGCTCTTCCTCTCCGGTTTATTGGAAACACATCTGTCCTCCCCCTCACCTATGTGTCAAGGTTGCGTTCGCTGCGTGGGTTGCCTTCAGAATTAGAAAAAGAAAAGGGTCAAGTTCCCTAAAGGTGGGGGAGGCGGGGCAGGGCATTAGGGGCAGGAGAGGTCGGCAGGGGGCAAACGCAACCAAAACAGCAGTCAGAATAGAGCCGGCCGTAACTTGACCCGAGCTCCAAATGAGAAGCAGGTTTTTCAGTGCATGGGGAGGCTCTGGGTGGAAGGGAAGTGTGTGTGTGTGTGTGTGTGTGTGTGTGTGTTGGGGGACCCTGTCACCCCTTTAGTTTGTCCTCTCAATTACCCCACTTTTTAAATTTGACAGCAGTGTACACCAAACTGCTGGCGTTTATGTCCTGCCCCAAGTAGGGGGGGGTGTGTGTGTGTCGTGTGTGTGTGTGTGTGTGTGTGTGTGTGTGTGTGTGTGTGTGATCATCACTAGCGCTCTATCCAGTGGAGAGAAGCACAGCTGTGCTGAACGGACGGCATTTTGAGCATCATGGTTGCCTCTGAATCACAAAACACACCAGACACGCAAAGGTTTTAGTGGGGGGGGGTGGGGGGGGGGGGGATGGTGTATTTATATGAATAACATTGGATTAGTGTCCATGATTGTGACTCATTGGTTTTTCGGTTTGGAAGGATGATTAAATAGTCAAGATGTTCTGCAGCCTCTCTGGTCAGCGTTGAGACGATGTTGCGTGCAACATAACATCATAACATCATCAACGTTAGTAAAAGAATCACACACACACACACACACACACACACACACACACACACATACGAGCTACTGGGGCCTGTGACGCATCGATCATCCATAATGACGGATGCCATAACCCAGAGACAGAGAGGTGGAGCCAATAACATGCTGGAGGACATCCAGGGGGAAATGAAGACTCTTATTAGACTCTTATTGTGTTGACATGACCAACAGGATGGCGTGCACTACGGCGTGTGTTTGTGTGTGTATGTGCACTCGCTGTGGTCTCTCCGTGGGTTTAATCTCGGCGAGTGGAGGGAGTACTGGTCGTGAGGAACGAGGAAGCAAGCGACTGAGACTGCATAATCTGCACGTGACTCCCCTAAGCCGCCACTCGCCCGAGTCAATTCCGATCGGCTCGGCCTGACTTTAATTTGACCCCCTGGGAGTTGGACGGTGGTGCATTGTGAACGGGCCATATCGGCTTCTTTTGGTTTGGGGTGGAGCGTCGACCCGTCGTCATGACAACACCGGGCCATCGCGTCACGTCGGACTCGACGACGTCTCCTGGCCCGTTTCCTGCGTGTCGGTTTGGATCCCGGTGGTGTGACGCGATCACTCATTAACGCCGTTGTTTTATTATTAACTTTATTATTAACGCTTGACTCACACCATTACCTCACTGATTACGGCATGGTAGCCATCGTCACCGTGTGTGTGTGTGTGTGTGGGTGTGGGTGTGTGTGTGTCTGTCTGTCTGGGTGTGTGTGTGTGTGTGGACACAAGCTTTTGGGTCAACAATGCGTCACCGCTGGATCTGAATCAACTTCCTCCAGAGACGCACCCGGGCGGACTCGGCGGTTTGCACTTCACCCTCCTTCACTCGCCGGTAAAAACATAGGTAACACTTTACAATAAGGTACACAGAAACGTAGGTAGTTACTGAGGAACGAATGAGTAACGAATGAGGAACGAATGAGGAACGAATGAGTAACGAATGATGAACGACGAAGTGACAGTTACTCAGTAACTACTGAGGAGTTACTGGTAAACAGACCAGGGGACTACTGAGGAACGAATGAGTAACGAATGAGGAACGAATGAGTAACGAATGATGAACGACGAAGTGACAGTTACTCAGTAACTACTGAGGAGTTACTGGTAAACAGACCAGGGGACTACTGTATTCGTTACTGAGTAACGAATGATGAACAACCAGGGGCCCTAAAGTGACAGTTACTCTGTAACTACTGAGGAGTTACTGGTAAACAGACTAGGGGATACTGTATTAATGAATCATTCTGTGAAATAGCAAACTGACCAATTGATTATGAAAGCAACTGAATTTTCCTGGATTTCACAATTAGTTAATAAATTAACAACGCACAGACGGGATGATTGTCATATTTTAATAAAGATATTGACAATACATACATTCATATTCACATTTAAGGTTTATTATGTGGCATTAGTAATGTTGAAGGCTTAAAAGCAATTGTCCACCACTGCAGGGCACGCTTTAAACCTGCCTCCCTTGGTTTCAAGCGCTGTCGAGGGCTGGCTTGGGTCCCACACTGGATCGACTGGTAGAGCTGGATCTGACTGATGAGTTGTTACTCTTTCGCGATCCATTCGTTCACCAGTAGTTAAGCTTCATGAATCATTCGTTTACCAGTAGTGAAGCTTTTTGTGTACCTTCATGTAAAGTAATGCATCATACTGAGTTGTTACTCTTTCGCGAACCATTCGTTCACCAGTAGTTAAGCTTCATGAATCATTCGTTTACCAGTAGTGAAGCTTTTTGTGTACCTTCATGTAAAGTAATGCATCATACTGAGTTGTTACTCTTTCGCGAACCATTTGTTCACCAGTAGTTAAGCTTCATGAATCATTCGTTTACCAGTAGTGAAGCTTTTTGTGTACCTTCATGTAAAGTAATGCATCATACTGAGTTGTTACTCTTTCGCGAACCATTCGTTCACCAGTAGTTAAGCTTCTTGAACCATTCGTTTACCAGTAGTGAAGCTTTTTGTGTACCTTCATGTAAAGTAATGCATCATACTGAGTTGTTACTCTTTCGCGAACCATTCGTTCACCAGTAGTTAAGCTTTATGAATCATTTGTTTACCAGTAGTGAAGCTTTTTGTGTACCTTCATGTAAAGTAATGCATCATACTGAGTTGTTACTCTTTCGCGAACCATTCGTTCACCAGTAGTTAAGCTTTTTGAACCATTCGTTTACCAGTAGTGAAGCTTTTTGTGTACCTTCATGTAAAGTAATGCATCATACTGAGTTGTTACTCTTTCGCGAACCATTCGTTCACCAGTAGTTAAGCTTTATGAATCATTCGTTTACCATTAGTGAAGCTTTTTGTGTACATTCATGTAAAGTAATGCATCATACTGAGTTGTTACTCTTTCGCGAACCATTCGTTCACCAGTAGTTAAGCTTCATGAATCATTCGTTTACCATTAGTGAAGCTTTTTGTGTACCTTCATGTAAAGTAATGCATCATACTGAGTTGTTACTCTTTCGCGAACCATTCGTTCACCAGTAGTTAAGCTTTTTGAACCATTCGTTTACCAGTAGCGAAGCACTTTCGGGTTAGTTATAAAACCCCAAACCACTGTTGATGACAATGAGGGATCTACAGCTACTTTAGTTAAAAATGTATGCAACATAGGGAAATATATATATATATATACTGCGCTCATGACACATAATAACATATAACATAATAACAGGATAATATAGAAAATATTAACAATTTAAAACACAAACAGAAACAAAAAAAGGCATTTTAAAATGTAACAAAAATAAAGGCTGCACTTTTAACAAGGCATTTCTGAAGAACACTGAAAAAATCTAACAAAGAAAAGAAGTTTCAACAAAACTCAATGAAATGTTATTGGTGTTCGTGGCCAATGTCATGCAGCAATCTGCCAAGGAAGAAGACCCATTTTCTCCTCCTCCAGGTAGCTCCAAATCTCCCCCTTCCATACTGTGATAAAGTAGTAGAAGACAGAAAAATAAACATTAGGACCGACAATTAATAAAAAATTCTAGAACATGTCAAAGTCAAAGATTATTTTGTTTGCACGGTTAAGAAATTATGCTGGTCCTCTGGCCAAAACGATGTGAATTTGATGAGTTTCAAAGTGTTTTTAAAGCCTAAGAAGGCATAAGTCATAACTGTGTGCATGACACAATAATAACATTCAATTACAACAATTACAATTACTCAATAACTGTGGTATAATGACCGTATACCACAGCCTGTCGTGATCTATTGCTTAATTATATTATTTAGATATAGAGCTCCGGGAGTGCTGCGATTCACTCTAGTCTGGACTGCAGGGAGTGAACGCTGATTGGCTGTTATGTTACGTCCCTCAGGGAGTGAACGCTGATTGGCTGATGATACCCCTTCAGAAACATTTATATAGAAATTAGAAGATAAAATGAACATACCGTGATATAATACGGCATTACCGTATATGCCTCAAATCATACCGTGATATAAATTGTAGTCCATACCGTACAGCCCTACTGCATACCTTACCTATAAATGTATTTCATCCAGCTGAATAGGGACAATTTGCTCCTCTCAAAAAGTGACCCGCACCTCACTGACTTCCTCGTCGTTTTCCCTCTATGTTTATTACGTCGGCACTGCCTACAGAAGACAACACATTTCTTCATGATAAATATTAATGTTACTGAACTTGAATTTATAACATGACATATCAGTAAACAAAGGAAGTCATCGATAAAAACCGTACCAAAAAAAGAATACTTACCACTGCAGTCCGTCAACGTTTGCGTTTTCCTTCATTTTCATTCTCTTTTTGCAGAGTTTGCATTTTATTTTGGCTTTAAGTAACTTCTTCTTTTGGAGCCATTTTATCAATTTTAATTTCTTTTTAAAAGTCTGTCTTCCCTCAATAAGACTGAGTACTTTAGCGTGCAGGGTCATGATAACTTCGCATCAAACCGTCTTCCTGTCTTGCACATGCGGACCCACAATGCAATTCGGGAGTGTCCCTTGTCGTCGACGGACGTGTACAGTGGGTAGGGGCACGTTATACGCAGATCGTTTTACCCCATGCGTCGGACACGCCCACTCTCTTCCGTCGACGGGCAAGGAGGTCGTGCAGAAGGACTTGACAATGGAGACTCAGCGAAAGAGTAAGAGAAAAAGGCAGCCCACGGAAGAGCTTCCACATGTAGAGACAGCCATGTTAGAATGTAAGTACATGCTTTAAAGTTATTTCATTATTAATTGAGAGTGTAATGATTCGGTCACATTGCTTAGCTTCCTAAAATGAGCTAATTTGACATCGTACCACGTCTGTTCTATCACGTATTTTTTGTCCTTGCTAGCTAACCTTGTCACTAATAACCAATGGATTGCTAGCTGGCTAGATAGCCGACGTTGCAAGCAAATTTTAATTATCTGTCAAACACAAAAGTTTAACTCTTAACTAGGTCAAAAGACCGACGTTTCAACCACTTATCTAATGTTAAATTAGGCGAGTCAGTTACCACGTCTTTGAATAGTTTTTGGAGTTGTTTTTAACTACTAAAAAACCCGAAGACTGCTACATTACACTGTTATAGTGCTATTACGGTAATACCTTTCTCCCTGTTTTTTTTCTTTTCATTTTAGTCCATAGTTACAGTATGTAATGTTAACAACTGAATCTCTCAAACATGTCTTCTACACAATGGACTGCATGTGGAACCATGACAAATGAATTGATGATGATTTGTCATAAATCAAAATGACATATGATCATACATATTATTATTACATATTATAACATTAAAGACAATGGATAATGTCATTGCCCAAAGTGAATAAAACCCTTATTTCTTAACTAACTGTATTTTTTTTTTTTTAAGGTATCCATACAATTTTCAAATGAACAAAAACGTCACTCTGTATGCATTCATCAATATCCTTCATAAGGTTTTGAGCCCCTTACACCAACCATTCTTTCTGTGCTCCAAAATGTTACAGCGCCATCGAGTCAGCGGGAACAATCCGAACAGCGCAGTAGCCAAACTGCAGCAGAGGAAGCAGGTAATTATTTTTTTATTTTAAATGTTAAGCATACTTAACAGATATACTCAGATTCATGTGACTGTGAAATGTAGTTGTACACAGTATAATGATTAATAACTGATGAACGTCACTATGAAAACACTATAATAGTGTTACTTTTAAACCTCTTTTCTACTTCCTGGTTTTATGATGTTAAAATAAGGGTGCTCACCTTAACTGGTTGAAGGCTAGTGTCTAGAGGGGATCCAAGACAAGAGGATGCTAGTAATATTTACTCCATTTGTACTTGAACATTGCAGTAACCAAGTATCTACCTTTACATGATATCGTAACCGGAAAGTGCTTTGGGAATGGGAAGGAACTTAGAACAGCAATGACATAAATTAGATTGAGGTCAGTTAAGCCACTTTAAGTTAGTCTACTAAGTAGAAAATAAAAAAGTTTTTGGTTATGGTTATATTCATGGTGCTGGATTAATTGATCAATTCTTACCCATTTATTTAACGAGCTAGGTGGTCAGCTGGTCCCAAGTCTGCTTATAATATCAAAGCCACGTCTGAACACGTCTGACTGTTCAATACATGACTGTTCAAAGCAGCATAATGGATGAAGCTACAGCAGGAACATGGCTTTCAAATAACACTAAACAATATAATCCACTTATTCTACCACTTGTCTAAACTATACAGTACTCCCACTTTACTCTCTAGTTGTGCTCATTTGATTTATAATAACCTACTGTTAAAGAGTACAGATAATACTACTTGAATAGACAGTACACTCACAGTACTCTTGATACTACTGGAAATTACAATTTAATAATTATTATTATTATAACTCTGTACATTCATTACTCTAGAATGTAATTTAGAACTAACTTGCCACTATATAACCCTAATACAAGAATAGTATTAATACTAGTAAACCCCTAACCAACTGCACTACCATCATCCTGACAAAATACTACTGTTAATACATGTTTATAATTTTCTTTGTTTCAGTCCTCACCCCAGAAGAGGCGATGGATCGCTACAGCCGTGTCAGATGAAGAGAGCTGGTTTTTGTTTTGTTTTTAGAGTGCCTTTTTTTGTTACATTTTAAAATGTCTTTTTTTGTTTCTGTTTGTGTTTTAAATTGTTAATATTTTCTATATTATCCTGTTATTATGTTATTGTTATTATGTGTCATGAGCGCAGTATATGTATATATATTTCCCTATGTTGTATACATTTTTAACTAAAGTGGCTGTAGATCCCTCATTGTCATCAGTGGTTTGGGGTTTTATAACTAACCCGAAAGTGCTTCGCTACTGGTAAACGAATGGTTCAAAAAGCTTAACTACTGGTGAACGAATGGTTCGCGAAAGAGTAACAACTCAGTATGATGCATTACTTTACATGAAGGTACACAAAAAGCTTCACTACTGGTAAACGAATGATTCATAAAGCTTAACTACTGGTGAACGAATGGTTTGCGAAAGAGTAACAACTCAGTATGATGCATTACTTTACATGAAGGTACACAAAAAGCTTCATACTGGTAAACGAATGATTCATAAAGCTTAACTACTGGTGAACGAATGGTTCGCGAAAGAGTAACAACTCAGTATGATGCATTACTTTACATGAAGGTACACAAAAAGCTTCACTACTGGTAAACGAATGATTCATAAAGCTTAACTACTGGTGAACGAATGGTTCGCGAAAGAGTAACAACTCAGTATGATGCATTACTTTACATGAAGGTACACAAAAAGCTTCACTACTGGTAAACGAATGATTCATAAAGCTTAACTACTGGTGAACGAATGGTTCGCGAAAGAGTAACAACTCAGTATGATGCATTACTTTACATGAAGGTACACAAAAAGCTTCACTACTGGTAAACGAATGATTCATAAAGCTTAACTACTGGTGAACGAATGGTTCGCGAAAGAGTAACAACTCAGTATGATGCATTACTTTACATGAAGGTACACAAAAAGCTTCACTACTGGTAAACGAATGATTCATGAAGCTTAACTACTGGTGAACGAATGGTTCGCGAAAGAGTAACAACTCAGTATGATGCATTACTTTACATGAAGGTACACAAAAAGCTTCACTACTGGTAAACGAATGATTCATGAAGCTTAACTACTGGTGAACGAATGGATCGCGAAAGAGTAACAACTCATCAGTCAGATCCAGCTCTACCAGTCGATCCAGTGTGGGACCCAAGCCAGCCCTCGACAGCGCTTGAAACCAAGGGAGGCAGGTTTAAAGCGTGCCCTGCAGTGGTGGACAATTGCTTTTAAGCCTTCAACATTACTAATGCCACATAATAAACCTTAAATGTGAATATGAATGTATGTATTGTGAATATCTTTATTAAAATATGACAATCATCCCGTCTGTGCGTTGTTAATTTATTAACTAATTGTGAAATCCCAGGAAAATTCAGTTGCTTTCATAATCAATTGGTCAGTTTGCTATTTCACAGAATGATTCATTAATACAGTATCCCCTAGTCTGTTTACCAGTAACTCCTCAGTAGTTACTGAGTAACTGTCACTTTAGGGCCCCTGGTTGTTCATCATTCGTTACTCAGTAACGAATACAGTAGTCCCCTGGTCTGTTTACCAGTAACTCCTCAGTAGTTACTGAGTAACTGTCACTTCGTCGTTCATCATTCGTTACTCATTCGTTCCTCATTCGTTACTCATTCGTTCCTCAGTAGTCCCCTGGTCTGTTTACCAGTAACTCCTCAGTAGTTACTGAGTAACTGTCACTTCGTCGTTCATCATTCGTTACTCATTCGTTCCTCATTCGTTCCTCATTCGTTACTCATTCGTTCCTCAGTAACTACCTACGTTTCTGTGTACCTTATTGTAAAGTGTTACCAAAACATAGAAGCATAGAAGAAGATGACATAGAAACGTAGAAGAAGAAGAAGCAGGCGCTCGTTTCTTCTCCTTCTTTGTGCCCTCGCATACCAAACGCGTGGACACGACCGGGCGTTCGAGCATCAAAGAGAGCAGATCAACGCTTGGTGTTTGGCGGGGGGGACATATCTGTGTCGCGGTGGCCGGTTGCCAACGGTGACGGCGCCGGAAGGTCGTCTCTGGTGTCGTCTCTGGTGTCGGGGTCCCGCGGTGACGCTCGGTGCGTGTGTTGCGGGTGTCCCGGGCGGCGGTAATAAGAGTGTCCTGGTCGACCGACGGCCTAGTTACGCTCAGCCACTTCCCCTCTGTAGTCCCTCTCTGTGGCTGTCTCTCTCTCTGTCGCTGTCTGACTCTCTGTCTGTCTGTCTCTCTGTCTCTCGGCTTATTCTGTGTGACTCTCTCTCTGTCTGTCTCTCTCTCTCCCTCTGTCGGTCTCTCTCTGTCGCTGTCTCTCTCTTCACTCTCTCTCTCTCTCTCTCTCTCTGTGTCTCTGTCTCTATTTCTCTGCCTGCCTGTATCTCTCTCTCTCTCTCTCTCTCTCTCTCTCTCTCTCTCTCTCTCTCTCTCTCTCTCTCTGTCTCTCTCTGTCTGTCTGTCTCCCTCTCTCTCTCCCCTCCCTCACTGGCCCTCCCTCTCTCTCTCCCCTCCCTCACGCGCCCCCCCTCTCTCTCCCCTCCCTCCCTCTCCCTCTCTCTCCCTCTCTCTCTCTGCACATTTTCCACATGGCTGATAATATAAGCCTCTCTTTGATGAGCTTCACTATGGTGCTGACCCTTTCTGCTTGTTTTTTTTTTTTTTGCCGCCCCCCACACACACACACACACACCGGGCTGTCCACATGCATCAGTCACGCCGCGGAAACATTTCCTCGCTGTGACATACGTCCTTGTCGTCACGCTTTGGATTTAGTTTCTGGTTCATAAGACGAACGTATATGTACAGGCATACGTGCACATGCATTCATTCATTCCTTCAAGCATGCATGCATACGTACAGGGACTGTAAATGCACATATATATACACACACACAAATACATGCATGCATTCATTCATTCATTCATGCAGTCATTCATTCATTCATTCATACATGTTAACATACATACATGCATGCATACATACAGGTACACACACACACACACACACACAAACACACACGCATACATACATACATACATACATACATAAATTTGGAAATGTTAAGCTTGGCATATTTCATTAGCATTGTGTTGGGGCGATGGGGGCAGGTGGGGCTTGAAAATTCCCCCTTGTCCAAAGTGGGGGATGACCGAAAAAGTTTGAGAACCACTGCGTTAAACTAAATGCGGTGGGTGGTTGGTTGGACAGACGTCTGGGGGCGAGAAGAGGAAGGAGGCAGGGGATGAGATTGAGAATATCAACAGCAAATATCAACAAAAAAATTGGCTAGTGGAAATTCTGACTGGCTGGTAACTTCAGAAAGTTATGGCTGGTAACTTTAGAAAGTTACCAGCCAAATTGGCTGGTAATCGAAAAAGTCAATTTATGTGAATACATACATACATACATACATGCATACATACATACATACATACATACATACATACATACATACATACATACATACATACAAAAGCTCCAAGCATCCACCGACTCAAGTCAATGCAAGTGAGATTAATGAGCAAGGGTCCATTTCTCTCCTCGACAGTGAGCTTCGGCCAAGGGACCGTCCATAATTCACCGCCTCACGTCTCCATGCCAGGGGCAGGGGATCGTCCGTAAACGCCTCCGACAGCAGGCAGCCACCGCGCGCCGCTCCCTCTCCACAGAGCCGGGCGGCATATCACTGGGGGTCTGTTCCCAATCTCTGCCGACACACACACACACACACACACACACACACACACACACACACAGATACACACACGCACACACACACACACTCACACACATAGACACGCACACGCACACACACACACACACACACACAGATACACACATGTGCACACGCACACAACGACACACATAGACACGCACACACACACACACGCGCACACACATATCCCATAATAACAGCAGGTTTGAGTTTGGCGGAGGGACTGCCTCTCCTTTCTGAATTATCCGATATGAAAGCAGAGAGGGATTGTGTTGTCACAGGGGGTTTGGACGGAGTAAATACACTCGCTGCAGAATATTTACCCGACTGACGGGAGACATAGACAACACGTGAGATTGCAGAGCCCGGGTCTGCGTCGAAGCAGATGTTTGAGATGGAACCCGGCCAACGTTTCAATTGGGCTAAAATAGGGATGCGAGCACACACCCACACACACACACACACACACACACACACACACACACACACACACACACACACACACACACACACACACACAGAGGGAGTGTGGTTGTGCATTGTTCAGTGCAGCCAACCAATGGATTTATTATTATTTTTTTTCATTCAAAAGCTGTGATACACAGCACCTCCTCCGCTCAAACCACCACCAGCGCGCTAACCATGCATGTGCTAGGCCTTGTCGCGACCCAGATTCCATTCCCACTCCTCCGTCCCATGGCCCCCCCGTCTCCCTTTGCTGTCCCGTCCATAAAGAGGGGAAAAGAAAACATGAATTTAAAAAAAAGAAGAAGTCAGTTGTGATTTGCAGCTCGGAAATCCACAGAATGACGTAGGGGAAGTAGGGAAGCCTCCGCGGGCCAAACTTGCTCATGGTTACCGTGTCGCTGACCTGTGAAATGTGCTTTCGCCGCCGGTGCGGTCGTGGCGATGAGGCGTGACTCCCTCGCCACCCCGGGGGGGAACTCCAAGACGGGTCAGAACCGGTGCCAACAAGACATGACAGCTTGGCGACATGACGTCGTTAGGTTTTGATTATCATTCTTTTTGCTTTTTTTTTTTTTTTGTCAACTCCGAAAACTTACAGACTAAAGAACGACAGAACAGTAAATGAATGACGTCTGAGTCAAGTTGAGTCGGTTAATAAATAACCTTGTAACGCGCTTTGGTGATGCTTTTATCTCTTGGCTCTGGTGTGTTGAGACGCCCAGTGTCGCATTACTCATGAGACTTATAAAGGAGTAGAGTTTGAAACCAGGGTACAGTTTCTCTGGGAGAGCCATTATAATCGGAGCGCTAACACCCGATAATGAGACGTTTTTTCCGTGGCAGAAAGTGAACTATTCAAAAGAGATAAAAAAAAATCGACAGAACCCCAAACGAATCGCGAGGCACTTTTACCGCAGATCCGTTTGGGTCTTTTCATTTATTTACGCTAATTAGATTTCGCGTTTTTTTTTTTTTACATTTAAATGGCACTTTTATTGTGCCTCATTAATCTAGGTGTAATTTGTTTTGTGGCCGGTTCCTGCCGGTGCCAATGTGAAGCGGCAGAGTGACAAAGCTTTATAGGAACACGCTGTGCAGACGGAAGGCACAGCAGCCAGCCGATACAGCGGCGAGACGCGACCCATCACATTATAGGACAGACCGCCCGCCGCCGCTAAGTGGCAAAAATAAATAAATAAGAAAACGTGCAAGGGTTGACTGTCATCAAAATGGTAAGTGTGTGTGTGTGTGTGTGTGTGTGTGTGTGTGTGTGTGTGTGTGTGTGTGTGTGTGTGTGTGTGTGTGTGTGTGTGTGTGGAGGATATTTACTACTGGATGTTAATGTGGTTTAAATCGGGCTCTCTGCCGCTCTCCCCTCCCTGTCCTACGGCCCCCATCAGCGGGGCCCCGTTAGAGCCCAATAAATCAGCCATTAAGAGCTGATGTGGCCCCCACCCGCGCTCCATACATAGGTAATCAGACGGCGGCTGTCTGCGTGGGCTGGGGAAGGGAAGGGGAGACGACGCCTGAAACGTTAGACGATAGGACACCGTCGTGTTTGACCCCCCCCCCAGCACCAACAGAGGTCAGGATATAAATCCCAGAGTTTGGCGCATTGGGAACTTTTTTAATGTCGGGGGTATTTTTGCTGCATCGCCGTGCTTCTCTCTCGTGTGTGTGGCACATTTTTTTTGGCAGGTGTAAGCTTGCCGGTGATAAAGCGCATATCCCGCGTAGTGCTGCAGGATTACGATGCGGTACGACGCGGCGCACATGCACCGTAAACTAATTCCGTGCCGCCAAACTAAGCCTTCTTCCTCTTCCTCTCGTCCACAGGACAGGATATGGTGGCGTTTCTCTGGACTCGGACCCAGCGGATTTAAGGAGACTCGGACGCAGACGATCGAGAAGCCACACAACCGTCACACCGTCAAAGGTAAAGGCACCGGGGCGGGCGCCTCTGTGTTGACAGTTTTGACAGACGCACGGAAAACACGCACACTCACGGTCGACTGAGACCCCCCCCCTCTGTGCTCGAGAGACGGCGGCGGGTCGGGTCGTGTCGTCGTTTCATCAGATGAACAAACAGACGACGGGTCCTGGGTTCGATTTCCCCCCCCCCCTGGTGCCCTTGAGCAACGCAGCCGCTGTTCTGCTTCTTCCTGACACACCGTCTCCGTTCACTGCAGCTCTCTTCTGGGTAGTGATGCGTCGGCTGAACGACTGAATATGCAAACGCACGAGACGAACCAAAAACAACACAAACAAAAGTGAAAAACAGACTCCAGGAAACAACGTCCAGCTCCACCAACACACGCAGACCTCTGATCCACCTGTCTCGCCAGCCGTAGTGTGTGTATGTTGTGTGTGTGTGTGTGTGTGTGTGTGTGTGTGTGTGTGTGTGTGTGTGTGTGTGTGTGTGTGTGTGTGTGTGTGTGTGTGTGTGTGTTTGGAACCATTTGTGTGTGTTTGAGAACCTAGTGTGTGTGTGTGTGTGTGTGTGTGTGTATGTGTGTTTGAGAACCATTTGTGTGTGTGAACATTTTAGCTGGATTGGGTATCTGTAAAAGCAAACTGATCCGTAAGACCGATCCGTCCCTTTTTAAATAATATTTTAAAACATATTACGCGACACAGGCTACGTCATGCCCACTCGAGCATTGAGTGGAGTTGCTGCGACAGACCTGTCCTTAAAACAACCCCAAACGTTTGTTTTCAGTAATGTGCAACTGCAAATGAGTGGTTAGTGGTGTTCGTTGATCTTCCAAATCAAGTGTCGTAGCGCAATACAGTTTCTGTCATGTTTTATTTGGCATTTTGTAAATCGCATTGAAATGGAAACCGGGCCGAAACCGGAAATGGGGCTGTTGACGTTTGGTTGTAGTCTTTTCACTCGGTTCTCCGTATCAACAGTAGGGCTAGACCGTGCGAAAAGACTACAACCAGCCCCCCTTTCCGTTTCCGGGTCAACAAGCAACGAGTCTTCCAACAGAAATCACTGCATTTACAAAATGCATTTGTATTCATTTTGTATTTGTTTAATAGTTCATTCATTTGTATTTGTTCAATAGTTCACCAAATGTTTACTGTTACAATTATTTACTTGAATATAAATTCTCAGGAAAGAAAGGTGTAGTCACCCAATGCCTTCAGTATGTTTGTCCTGTTGAGGTTTGTAGTTTCTTAAATCAACAATGACATCGGATCGATATCGGGTATCGACTGATACGCAAGGCCCCAGCATCGCTATCGGCATCGGAACTGAAAAAGTCGGATCGGTGCATCCCTCCGACGCGGTCATCGCCTCGTCGCATGCAAACCAGACGGGGCCGTCGCTGCTGCTGATGAGGCTTCGGGGTCGGGGGTTTCTCTGGTCGGAAATCAGGCGTAACCACGGTGCGTGTATGGAGTCCATTCCCCCCTCCACATGCAAATGACGTTCTGGGTGTGATTATGCAAACGGCCAGCTGGCCTCCGATGCACCGTCTCCCTCTTCCCCTGGAGTCTCTGCTGCGCATGCTCCAGCCCCTCTCTCTCTCTCTCCCTCTCTCTCTCTCTCTCCCCTTCTCCCGCCCACACTCCTAAGATCATCATCCTCTCCTCCCTCTCTTATATCCTAACCTCTCCCTCTCTCTTATCTTCTTCCTTCTCCTCCCTCTCCATGACCCAAGCCAACTTACTTTTGATGACATCAACACACATTCTCTCTTTCACTCTCTCCCTCTTTCACTCTCTCACGGTCTCTCTTCCTTTCTCTCTGTCTCTCTCTCTTTTCCCTTCTCTCTGTCTCTCTCCTGCTCTCTCTCTCTCTCTCTCTCCTGCTCTCTCTCACTCTCTCTTCCCTTCTCTCTGTCTCTCTCTTTTCCCTTCTCTGGCTCTCTCTCTCTCTCGCTCTCTCTCTCTCTCTCTCTCTCTCTCACTGTCTCTCTTCCTTACTCTCTGTCTCTCTCTCTTTTCCCTTCTCTCTGTCTCTCTCCTGCTCTCTCTCTGACTCTCTCTCTCCCCTTCTCTCTGTCTCTCTCTTTTCCCTTCTCTGGCTCTCTCTCTCTCTCTCTCTCTCTCTCTCACTCTCTCTCCCCTATGTGTGTCTGTGACTCTCGCCCCCGCTGCCGTCTCCATGGCGAGCGGGGAGCTGCCGTCTCCTCCGCGGCCCCCCGTGGTGAGCTCTTGAATTCAATTAGGGAGATTGTTTGCCCTCCATATTTCCCTCCCCGCCCTCCCCCAGCCCTCAGCGGACCCTGGAGATGACAAGGTTGGATTGACTGCTGCTGAGAGCCCCTCCTCCCCCTCTAGCTCCCCCCTGCCTCCCTACGCCCTCCCATCAGCCTCTCTCCTCCCCCTCTCCTCCCTCCTCCCCCTCTACCTCCCCCCTGCCTCCCTACGCCCTCCCATCAGCCTCTCTCCTCCCCCTCTCCCCCCTCCTCCCCCTCTACCTCCCCCTGCCTCCCTACGCCCTCCCATCAGCCTCTCTCCTCCCTGCCTCCCCTCTAGCTCCCCCCTGCCTCCCTACCTCCCCCCTGCCTCCCTACACCCTCCCATCAGCCTCTCCCCCCCCCCCCCCCCCCCCCCCCCCCGCTCGGTCCATGTTTCCACCCTTCCTATCTGATCTGACTCAGTCTCTCCCCCCCTCCCCCCCACCCCAAGGATGAACCTGTTTCCTCTCTCTCTTGTTTATATTACCATGGATGTATTATTTCAGTCTCCCCCCCCCTCCCACTGGTAATATATTCATTTGTCTGCATCCCTGCAGGGCGGCAAAAGGGTCAGGGCTAAGATGATGGTGGGTGAGACGGGGGAGGTGGGGGGGGAGGCAGTGGAGGCCTTATGCCATCACGACGATGATGCCGGAATCTGACACATTTCCATATTGAGACGGGTGTCGAAAACCTTGAATGCTTTTCCCCATTCAAAAAATGTATGCATTATCAACCGGCAATGAGACCCCCAACCCCCCTCCCCCTCCCCCCCATCCCCCCCCCCGGGATGCTCCGAGAGTGAAAGGCAAACAACGCGGACGGTAATCCTCCGCCGAATAACTGATTTAATTTGCCTCACGGCCAATCATTTGTCAAAAGGTTAGCCGCCGCCGCCGGTGGAAGGACAAAAGCGAGTTGCTGACATGACAGTAACGGCGTCGCGCGCCGACGCAAGGTGAGACGGGCGCCGCGCTGTCATTTGAATAACATTACCCGACCGGTGGGTGGGTGCCGGGTGCCTCATGTAGTGCCGGCGTGTGCTGTTTTCTTATTTATTTTCCTTGAAGCCAACTGTACATCTGGCGCCCACGCACGCACAATGCCCTTCAAACGTGTTCTCTGTGTGCAGAAACATATTTTCCCTGTGTGTGTTTTTTTTTTTATTCCGCAACTCGCTCGCTTTCCCTGCCAGCCTTTTCCCGCCCCCGGTAGACGGGAGTGTAAGCGAAGTACAAGTACCGGGCGAACTAGGCCGTGATGTCACGAGACGCGCGATGATTAATCGCCGTCAAGGCGGGCTCTCCTCCTCCTGGTTTGAGGCGGGATTCGGCCAGGTTTGGGATGAGTGATTTCTCGTTAATTTGAGGCGGATGACTTTTTCCCTGAATTCCCCGAACAGTTTGCAACTCCTCCAGTGTTTCTGTGTTCCCCGGCCAAAGCAGTTCAGTTCAGCGGCGTGTGTGTGTGTGTGTGTGTGTGAACCTTCCCCCCCACTCGGCGTCCCAGCATGCTTTGCATACCCCACCCCCCGGTTAGGCTTTGCCAACAGCTTTAGCAGGTCTGGTTAGACCACAGCGCGGAAATTAGGCCGCCACCCTACCTCACCCTCCACCCCATCCCCCCACCCCACTCCACCCCACCCCCCGTCCAGTTTTTGGTTCTGTTATCTTAATGCGCTGGCCAGTGTTTTCACTGTCTGAATCCGGCTCGGGCGCTTTGTTTGAGGGATGCAAAGCAGGTTCATTTGACTGCAGAGTGGGCGCTGGAAGCCTCGCAATCTCACTCTGACGATAGATTGCTCTTCGATGCGAAGCTCTTACGGTGTCGTCGCCTGGGCCACCACACGTGTGATGGCGGTGATGTGAAAGCTGCTGCAAAATGGCACCCGACTCAAACGGCACGTCGCGAATTCCGTTAAATATAACGACTCAAAACACACGCTGCTAAAAAAACAAACAAACGACCAAAGACTCGCTCGGTCGCTGTTGTTGTGTGACTTGAAGCAGATTCGCCGGGACATGTTTGCAGTCACGGGCGTCCCGCGAGGCGCGAAGGTCTGTGAAGATGCCCCCGCGACTCGGGAGAGCGCGCGCGGAAATGTCATCGCGTTAGTCACCAGGGCAGCGCCTCGCTTCACAAACAACAACAACGACAACGTTTGTGTCGTGGCTTGTCATCTTCCGTGAGCTCACCCTTCACCCTGTGTGACGTCGGTTTTGAGTCGACGGCTCCTTAGATGTTAGCCTTCTCGTTGTCTGTAGTTGTCTCCACCCCCCCCCCAGCCGGGGCAACGACGGCCGAAATGTTCTGTAAAAAAAACAACAACAATCCCAATTCGATTTGATGAATCTGGTTGAATATGGTTGACTCCGGGACCCGTGTCTGTGGTTACCTCGTTAATCCACCTTCCATTCTCCTTCTACACGCAGAGTGCAAGGAAAAAAAAAAACGCCTGACAAGAAGGATCATTATTGTACCTCGGCTCCACGAATCATGACGCTCCTAATTAGGCTTTACCTACGGCGGCGGCGGCGGCGCCGACAGTGACAGATTGTGGGTTTAAGGCCTGTGTCCGTTTGCTTTTAGTTTCACTCTCGCTCTATTCCTGGTCGGTCCACATTTTGCGCACGTCTGGCCTTCGACGAGCGCTCCCTGCTTACATTGTCGTTTTCTGACACATCACTGCTCATTCCTCAGTCTCCTAATGCCCCTCTCCATCTCTCCACACACACACACACACACACACACACGCACGCGTGTGTGCATATGCGCTCACACACACGACTTGCACAAACACATACACACACACACGTGCACACACAGGAGTGTGCATATGCACACACACACACACACACGCGCGCCATGCTCAGTATGCTGGGCATAATTCTTTTGGATTGCATTATCATGATACAAGCATATATTCCCCCGACACCACCAGCACCACCAGCACCACCGTCGCACAATGTTATTTCTGCATCCGTGCATTTTCACATTCTTCCCTCTTATAAATTGTGTTCCTCTCCGGTGAGGAATTTTAATACGGTTCAGAGAGAACGCGAGAGATTGCCAGTGATACTAACACACACACACGCACACACACGCACGACTGCAGTCCATAGATCACCACTAATGAAAGCAATAGTT
>NC_140293.1:5898784-5923784 GCF_964030765.1 Micromesistius poutassou | reverse complement strand
TTGTACATGGTGATGCCGTCGAGAGAAATTAAGAAGTTTCAAGCCTGGGCTTTACATCGTGCACGTTCAGTCCACAGTTTGTTTTTTACCCGCCCGTCCGTCCGTCCGTCCGTCCGTTCCCGTTCACGTACGGGCCGAGGTTGTTTACCCGACGATGCGCGGCGCATAATCTGCTACTGCGGTATTCTGCTTGAGGTGTAAGCATCCCCGCTGTCGTTTACTCAGTCTGCCTACAACGCCCGGCTGTTTCATGTGTGTGTCTCTCTCTCTCTCTCTCTCTCTCTCTCTCTCTCTCTCTCTCTCTCTCTCTCTCTCTCTCTCTCTCTCTTGTGTGTCTCTCTCTCTCTCTCTCTCTCGTGTGTGTGTGTGTGTCTTTCTGTGTGTGTGTGTGTGTGTGTGTCTCTCTCTCTCTCTCTCTCTCTCTCTCTCTCTCTCTCTCTCTCTCTCTCGTGTGTGTGTCTTTCTGTGTGTGTGTGTGTGTGTGTCGGGGGTGGGCGGGGAAGATAGTTGCATCGTGGCCCTTTGATCAAAGGCAGGGCCCTCGGGGAGGGCCTGACGGGGGCCCTGTGCGTGCGACAGATGTTTTCCGCTGCCTGTCGCAGCAGCGGGGGCCGCGGCTAGTTAGCGATATCCTTATTTAACCGGCTCTAGCGGCTAATGGCCCCCGTGGTCGGTGTCGGTTTTCGCCTCGCGCCTTTCTTCCTCCTCTCTCCCTGTGCTTTTGTGTTGCTAAACACGGGATGGGATGTGGAGCGCCAGGGATATCTTGTTCCTCGGTGACACTCCGTTGTTGCCGCGCCGCGAGCCGCCGGCCCTGCCAGAGAAGAAAGGCTGAGGCCCATTCAGAGTAATTGGGTGCGCAATGAAACACTTGCTCCGGCCCATTGTCCGCCATATTGCCTCGCGTCCGGCCCACTGGTTAAATAAGCCAACGGTCTGGGCAGCGAGCGCAGCGTTGGAACAAACAGGAACGCTGCCTGGGTGTGTGTGTGTGTGTCTTTCTGTGTGTGTGTGTGTGTGTGTGTGTGTGTGTGTGTGTGTGTTCGTGAGAGAGACTGCGTGTGTGTTTGTTTTTGTGTGTGTATCTTTGTGAGAGAGAGTGCGTGTGTGTTTGTTTGTGTGTGTGTGTCTTCGCGAGAGAGAGTGCGTGTGTGTTGTGTGTATGTCCATGTGTGCGTGTGTGAGTGCATTCGTCTGTGTGTGTGTGTGTGTGTGTGTGTGTGTGTGTGTGCGTGCATGTCTGGAGTCAGTGTAAAGTGATGTATGGCCGCATGCCGCCTGAGAAAATGACAAAATTGGTTCCTCTCATGCGAGATGAAGGGAAAAAAATGAAAGCGAAAGTGAAAGTAAGTCTTGCTTTTTTTCCCCTGAATCGAGCCGACGGTTCAGAGATGCGACCAGAAGATTGTGGGAGTGTGGAGGGGGGGGGGGGGGAGGGGGGTGCGGCAGAGTGACGGCAAGAGTGTCTGACAGAGACGGCTAGTTTAGGTCCAGCTCTTTATAGGCGGCGCGAGGGGAGAGATTGATTGAGAGATTCAGTGCGGCTAATTGTGCCGCGCCATCTGCCCGTGTTGCAGAACCTGCCAGGCGTGTGACACCTTCCAACAGGCGGGGCTGACGAGCAGATGTGTGTGTGTGTGTGTGTGTGTGTGTGTGTGTGTGTGTGTGTGTGTGTGGGTGTGGGTGTGGGTGCATGTGCATATGAGTATTTGGATTGTTCTCTCTCAGACACACACACATACAAAGTAGTAGTACATCTCCTAAGCAATTGTTTCATATGAATATATATATAAATATACAAAACTAAATAAAAAAACTAGTTAAATAGTAAATTCAATAAGCTACAGGACACAAATAAGATGCAAACGGATACTAGTGTGAATGAAACGGGCCATTTTCCCCATCCTGAAACCAGATCTCTTTGTCTTACTAATGGGGCTCAAATTGCATTTGAGTGGCGATATCAACATACGTCTGTTTGTACACTAGTTAGGGGCCGCCGGGTGCATTCCATTCGTCTTCATGATCCCCTCGCCTCGCTGTGGCAGTGGTGATTGGGAGCATGGCAGCAGAGCCTCTCGTGTGTCACCAGGTCATTCGGTCTTAAAGGCCCGGAGTCCAGTTTGCGTTGGCTGAGTGTGATTTCACTCGTAGGCTCATGTCCCACGCTGGACCTGTGCTGGAACTTTGATGGACTTTCCCTTCATTACTTTAATTTTTTTGATAGAACCCCAAATAAACGCCGGGGTTGTCCATCGTCGCTGGTGTTTACTGTTTTTATTTACCGGGTTATCACACCGCAGTCGCTGGCCTCTTCCAACGATTTAAATGAAATCCTTGTAAATATCTAACAACCGGCCAACCCTGTAAATGCGACAATAAAGTGATGAATATTTACTCTACTTACCGGGGGGTGATCACGGCGCTGATGCCAAAGTCATAAACAACAAATGAATAACATTACGACCGCAAAACTGTTGGGGTTTTCAGACTGCTTACAATGTTTGGAAGAGTGTGTTTGTTTTCTCACCTGAACGCACGCATCAAAAACTCTTTAATTAATTTGGTCATTTTCAAAATATCACCAACTTACTCCAATCATTGTCATTATCGCACTTTCTGGGATTTTTTTTTGATGTGTTTGATACGTGGGCATCTTGGTCCTCCTTGTTCATGACAGACAACAGGACATCGTCAGGCTTGTCCTGTTCTTCATAGCCGTATCCCCGACTCCCCCTGGTAATTATTATTCATTAGATGTGCTGCTTGGCACAAGGACAAAAGTTTGCATATTTTATGCGTGATCGTCATCAATTTTTAAAGAATGCCCCCCCCCCCCACCCCCACTCTACGCTTTTAACGAAATGGAGACACACTCCAGTCAAGACATTAACAGTTGGAGGGGAAGAATAAAAAACGATATTTATATCTGATATTTATATCTTTGCATAAACTTTGAACCAAATGCAAATTTCATGTCTCGGAATCCACATAAGATCCAAGTCAAATAAATTATATTTTACTGGCACCTCTGACTCAGCCGTGTTCTCCCGCTCTAACAGTGTCAAATTCAAATTATACTTTATTAAAGCGTTAGTTAACGTGTCAAATCTTTATCTTGCCTCAGTTGATTTGCTTGTATTCGGCTTTTGAATGTAATAAAAAATAACATTCCATGATTTCGCAAAAGATTCTTGAGGTATTGTTCGGATATTGAGGTGTAAAGTATGGCTGCATGTACCTGATCACGTTCATGATCATTTCCTATCAAAACTTCTTGTACTTGTTGTTCTTGTTCTTGAGGAGGGACTTTTAATTTAAGTTTTATTTTGGAAAGAACTTTTCAGATCACGCTACCGTTTCCAACGTTTTTTTCTAACGAACCTGCTGTTTGCTACCATTGAGCCAATCAATAACACAGCGAGGGGGGTCATTTGCATGTCAACGGCAGTTAAGACGACTCGAAAGGAAAATTATACAGGGCTTGTTGTAAAAAAACAGAAGGTTATTCACTACAGGCTCTGTAAGCATGTACGTGCACGTCACTTAGCCCACAACATTTGGGCTGAGAAATCAGGGAGAAAACATTTGTTTATAATGAAAACAAAATGCAAATGCAACACCCCGAAATGGATAATTAGTTAGGCAAACATTTACCCCTAGTCGCTTAATGCCCGAGGAAAAACATTATATATTTATCCCTTTTGTCAAGAGAAGAACGCTCCCCCAAAAAAGTTGCACTTTCTGTGAAACAACAAAGTTGAGCCTGCATTAACCTCCTAACAGCACAGAACATCTGTTGAAACTTCACAGTTTACTCATGCCGCATTATAATATAAGCCATGCTACATGCATACATAATCACACCACTAAATCCCAAAACCAATAACCCTAAAAATTCCAACAATTAAATCTGTTTGGATGCTGCATGATGCAACCCTTAAATTGTTAATGTACATACTTAACCGTATCGGATGAACCACCGTTCGCTCAGTGCTTTCGGTCCTCTAGAATATAACGACAGAACACGGGCCGCACATAAACGCTGCGTTGAGGAGAGTTTGCGGAGACCACCAAACCAAACCCTGGTTAGAAGTTCCTCGCACAGGAGCCCACCACACCGACTGCCATCTTTCCTCCCGTCTGTAGAATGTTGTATTTTAGAATGTCGGTGTATCCTAGTGTCTAGTTTGAACAAAGCAGAAAACCGATCTTTACTCCCGTCCGAACAACGACGGCCAGCGATTCAACTCGCACCTCGCGTCACCGTCCGCCACAAGCCCACGGGGGGAGGGGGGGGGGGCTGTTTCAAGCCGAGCATATTAAGCTTGAGTTTTTCATACGAGGTATGAGCAGAAGTTCCGCCATCAGTCGATTGTCACGGCTCTCTATCGTTGCGATCGCGTCGGGAAGCTAAGTCTATTTTGAAGCGGCCAAGACGCCGATGGGGTGGACCCTAACTACCGCCGCCGCTTTGGGTCTGGCGAAAATGGCGTGGCGTCGTCCCCGTGACCGGGCGAGGGGGCTGCGGAGAGCCAGGCTCTGAACCCTGTGCCATGTGGTGAATCGGTCGCTCCATATGCTCAGACCACTGCAGAGAACCGAATGGTTAAAAGAAAGAGACTCATGGATCCGGGGTTAGAAATGTAGGACATGATCTGAAAGCTGTTGGTGAGATCAGACTTGTTAGTCCGGAGCAGAATGTAAGGAATGATCTCGGTTTCAGACTTTTTATAGTTAGTACTTTATGTACATGATGTTTGATGAGAGGTCACGGAGGTTGTGTGTCGTGTCTTTGTGCCGGCGTTATTCTCAGCCTACTTCTATAGATTCTGTTCACTGTAAACCTTTGAGCCCATAAATGATGCATGCATTTCCCCAGATAGCCGGCCTGCCCTGGTTTTAAAATTCGACCCGAAATCAAAGATTTATTCTGTTCTGGACATGCAATTTTGCAAACATTATCATGTTGAAAAAGAATCGCATTAACCCAAAGTGACCCATGGTTTCCCATTTGACGGGTGGGACTAATGTTTTATTTGAGATTCATGTTTGTGACATTTCTGTGCTTCGGGGACAAACACAAATACCCCCAAAGACCCAGAAAGAGAGAAACGTTGTGAAGGCTGAATGCTTTGGGCAGAGGAAGGTCAAATCCATGGCTGGCTTTTGTGTTGATAAGAAACGGGTCTTACTAAAACAATAGTATTATCAGGTTGAGAGGCCCTCTCTCTCTCCCTCTCTCTCTCCATCACTATCTCTTAAGGCTGTGACGGACCTTCCCACATTTCCATACTGACATCACCTCAGTCATTTTTGTGTAATTAACTCCTTGGTTCCAATTATAGGGGCTGCAGATTGCCGACATTCTCAGAGATGGGCTTCGGGAAAAGCATGTGCCGAAATCCCAGCAGAGACGGTGACAAGATTAGAAACTGATTTCCCCCGGAATGGTTTTCACTGGGTTTATTATTTCTTATATGTAGATACGTAGTGGGGAGGGGTGGAGAAAAGTCATTTGGATTTTGATGAAGTCACTCATTTTAACGAGACGGCCAGACACGGACTCCGTGCGGGGACTTCCGACGGCAGCGGCGGAAGCAGTGACAGCCCTAATTAGCCTATGCTAATTGTGAAGAACGCTCCAAATTCGTCCCATTCTTCACTTTACTCAGGCTTGAGCTCTGCCCGTCAGAGTCGTCTGCGGTGGACGGGATCATGGCGACAGCACGGCCGGCGTATCTCCCCCCCCCCCCCTTCTCTGACTCTCTCTGTCCCTTCGGACATCGAGGGCATTAACAAAGAGATCCACATATGATCCCCTGCACATATGGCGTTATTAACACCCCGCCCCCCCACCCCACCCCACCCGGTCTTTAATCTGTGTGTATGTGTGTGTGTGTGTCTTTTGCATGTGTGTCTGTGTGTGTGTGTGTGTCTTGTGCATGTGTGTCTGCATGACTTGAGCATGTGTGTGTGTTACTTTCAATGTGTGCGTGTGCGCGTCACTGTCTGTCCCAGCAGATCGGCCGACGCAACATAGCGACCTGTCATCCCAACCCACCCCCACCACCCCCCCCACCCCCCGCTCACCCACTTCAACACCCCGCCCCCCTCCCTCCCGCCCCACGCTGTCACCAACTGGCGCAGGCCCGGCTTTGCCAAGACGCCCCCCCGCAGAGACCGCCCCCCCCCCCCCCCCCTCTTCCTCCACACTCTGTGTCCTCTTGACAGCGAATCATAGTAAAGAGATCCCTGGCATGGCGATAGACCGAACCCCTTTACCCCCCTACTCCCCTGCCGCCCCCCCCCCATCCAGTCAGACCCAGAAACCAGAGACCTCTGTAATACATGTTCATGTTTTCTTTCTTCTTGTGTGTGGAATGATTTTTGACATTTATTTTCTTGTGTGTGAAATGAACGGTGCCGTAGCCTTGGCTGTGCAGAGGGGTGGTGGTTGGGGGTGGGGGTGGTGGTGGGGGGGGGTGGGGGTGGTGGTGGTGGCGGTGGGGGTGTCTGGATTGAATTTCAGAGAACTTCAGTGCTTCCTTTTAAAGATACATGCACGCACATGCACACACTCGCACATATGCACACACACGCACGCACGCACGCACGCACGCGCACGTATGCACTCGCACGCACACGCGCATGCACTCACTCACTCCACACACACTCTCCAATGTCGGATGTCTCCTTGCGAGGCCTCACTTGAAATCCGCTGTCCATCAAACTGAACCCCCTGCCGAAATAAAAGCAACCTGAAATGAAGTGAATTGAAGGAGAAGGACATGAGAAGGGGGGGGGGGGCTGACGAGGAGTGATATAGCTGGGGGGGGGGGGGCGCAGTGGCCTTCAGTTGATCTTTTTGACACCTGGCCCCCGTCAGGAGCAGCGGGGGGGGGCGGTCAGAAACGGAGTCCATATTGCTCTCTCTGCGAGGGGCGAGAGAGCCTGATCAAAGTGGGGCGTTGGCACGGGCGAGCGAGGGGCCCTCTCCCATCTCCGCGGCGACAAAGATCACGCCCGCTATCATCCTGCGCCCGGCCCTTTATTTTGTCATCCTATTTCCCGGGCTTTATAAACCGACGCGTCTGCAGAAACGGCGGCAAACGGATGCCGAGGATTTAGTCAACTGCCAAACGCCATCGGCGTCGCCGGGCAGAGAAATGTTGATTTTAAACAAATATGTCCGCTCGACGGACTTGGGCTCATATCCAAGATTTTTTTTTCCCTCTTCTAAAAAAAAACAATAAACTGTTCTACTTTTAAAAAGAGATATAGGGTTTAGGCTGAATAGGATTGTGTTGCTCTTAGGGAGAAGAGAAAGACGAAGGCAACTGTCGTTTAACAAAGTACCGAGCTCTTTGTCCAAATTAAATACCGGCTTTTCATGGCAGCCCCCCCCCCCATCCCCCATCTCCCAATCCCTGGTATCAGTATTCCTCAGCGGGGGATCGATCGGAATGCCTTCTGCCCACAGTCCTTTGTTATCCTATTGGCATAAACGTGAGGCAATCTTATGAAAGCACTCAGGGGCCCCCGGGGTCCCGTCAGACGGCAGGACTTCCACACTTTTCCGGATCCACGGGGCCCCGCGGAAAGTCGAGGTCCGCGGTCCGCCGGCTTAACCCGGGTCCTGGCTTTTTAATCCGCGGTGTTGAAAGGGTAAACCGGCGCTCGTGGTACACAACATTTTAACAAGAGACGGTTATTGACCCGTGGCTAACGACAGTTTGTCTCGGTTTGAGTGGCGCGGTGGTGCCCTCGCAGAACCACAACTCTGTCCTGTTCTGTTCAGCTCTCTCCCGGGCTAAGAACCCGGCGCGTTACCGCTGTACTGGCGCACATTTTCAGTTCCCTTTTCCCGTCCCACAGCGGTGTGCGTTCACTGCGACAGCCGTGCACCGATGGAGCAGGAAGTACTTGGCGAGGGGGAAGTCAGCGTGCTTGTCGCATACCGGGCCCGCTCAACGCATTGCATTGCTGCGCCCGATGGGGGCCCGTGCGTCTGCGTGCGTATGGCAGACCGCTCTCGGTCGCCCACTCAGTAAAGGGTCGGCAGTGGATTCCGGTGGCTTTCCTTTTTGCGCCGCTGCCCCCGGTCTTTATACACACACGAGTGTGTTCATGCGCCGGCTAATAAACCCCACCAGGACCACCTGTCCCTGGCCCCCCGTTACCTTAATGTGTGCAGCGGATTTATGAGAGAGAGAGGGAGAGGGAGAGAGAGAGAGAGAGAGACTCTCTGACTCTCTGCATGTGTGGGCCACACCTTTAGTCATAGCCATGCTTTACAATCTGTTCCCCTACGTTGACATGCATCCCCCGCCCCCCCCCCCCCCCACACCTCCCCACGGCTGAATAGCTCAGAGCGACCCCCATACCACGGCTACGACCCCCCCCCCAGATCGTTTGATTTAGAGAGGTTGTCTGCTCGGATCATCCCGGACGCGCTCCCCCAGCTCGGCTCGGTCCGCCCCGGAGCAAGGTCACCCCCGTCCGTTGTGTTGCGGTGTGCTGCTCGTGACCACACACTCACCTTAAACGCGCTGCGCGCACACACACACACACACACACACACACACACACACACCGTTGCGTTGCGCTTCTCGTGACCACACACTCACCTTAAACGCGTGGGTGCGTGCGGAAACACGCGTGGACGGCCTCGCAGTGCCGGCCGCGCGTTTTATTAGCCATTAAGCAAGTGGAAAACATAACATGGAAAACATATGAACACATGTGGATATATAGGATGAGAGTGTGAGCTTGTGTGTGTGTGTGTGTGTGTGAGAGAGAGAGTAGAATCGATGTCGATTAAAAAATAAGTGGAAACCTGGTCGACAGTGGAGGTAGACACTACACTATTGACACTAAAATACAGGCAGGAAGAGAACAGCTATAGTCCAGGCGACGACCCATCGGATGTACGCTAACTTAATCCAATATAATGAGGAAAAACCCAAAGTCCCTTATTGTGTTTTTGTTTTGTTATCTGCGGTGTTATTCTGCGGTTAGGGTTATGGTTAGGGTTATCTCATAGGGTTGCGACGGTCAGCCCTCGAAAGCGACGGGGGGTTCGGCCCGGGCGTTCGATCCCCGGCTCCTCCATTACTCAAAGCTCCGGTGTTGGCGAAGTTCGCTGTTCCCAGCGAGTCTTTAATGACCTCATTAGTGCCGTTCAGCATCAAATCAAACGGAGCCGGTAAACGAAAGCAGCACTCATTTAAGATACCCACGCAGCAGAAAGGGCCGTGACGGCGTTCATTGGAGATGTATAAATGTTTGGCTGTTTACTTTGGTTCAGGTTTAACGCGGCCATTCTTTATGTCAAGGTAGCTAAGATTGAACCAAACACACCGCAGTAGCCCCCCCCTTCTTCTTTAATCACTTAGGGTTCCTGTTCCTGGTCGTTCTCCCACCCCGTGCAGGCGGGGTTGGCTTTGTGTTTATCAATGTGCTATTGACTCCGGCGTTGAAGTGGGGTCAGGGGGTCACCCGGGCTCCGGTCAATAGCTCTGAGCTTCAAGTGGAGGAAGTGGGCTCGGATGACACATCCACCACTCAGTGGCGGTGGCGGCTGGGCCCTCTCTGCGGCCGCCAGACGCCCTCGTCCGCTTCGTAACCAAACCGCTTTCCTTTGAGTCGTTGACCGCGCCCCGCACCTCCTGAGACCCCTCTGATGGCGTCCGCCAGACCGCAGGACGCTTCCCCCGATGTCGTGGGTCAATAGCGTCGCTCTGTGTGGAGACGCGTCTCTGTGAGGCGCCGGCGATCGTCCCCACGTCCAATCAGGAGTCCCCTCACCTCGCACTGTTGTAGCAGTCTGGAGGACCGGCGAGCAACTCTGATAGCGCAGAGCTAGCGTCTGTGATAGCAAAGGGCTAGCATCTGCGATAGCACAGAGTGGCGTCGGCGATCGCGGGCGCCACTTCCTCCGGCGTATATATAGTCGTTCCACAGCAGACCGTCTCTCCCCCATCTCTCTCTGCCGTCTCTCCCCCATCTCTCTCTCATATCTCTCTCCCATCTCTCTCCCGTCTCGCTCCCATCTCTCTCCCGTCTCTCTCCCATCTCATTCTCCCATCTCTCTCCCGTCTCGCTCCCATCTCTCTCCCGTCTCTCTCCCATCTCATTCTCCCATATCTCTCCAATCTCTCTCTCCCATCTCCCTCCCCAGTCTCTCCCCCATCTCTCTATGCCATCTCCCTCCCCTGTCTCTCTCGCCCGTGGCCCCGAAAGAACATATTGTCTAATTATAGATGATTATCTCTGAGGGGTTTTTTGGGAGGCGCTGGGAGACTCAGGCGGGAAAGCAGGATGGAGAGGGGGGGTTTTGGGAAGCTCTGGGATGAGTATCGGAACGTCATGACGACGGTTTTAGAATCTAGCAGGAAGAAGTCGGGGGGGGGGGGGGCACAACGAGGAATACCGATTCTAAAGTGAATGATTAAATACGTGGCCTCACAAGTAGTCAGTTTCCTCAAATGTCACGTTGGCAAGTGCTTGCGCCATTCCGCCCGGTTCCCCTCTCGAACCCCGACCTTCGACCCCGGTGAGTGACCCCCTCCATTGTGAGCGTGACCCCCGTCGACGAGCCGACCGCCATGTTGCTCTTGTCAGATCAATCAGCCCCGAGGCCCGGGTCGCACGGACACTCGGACAAGTCGATGCACCTCCCTTCTTCTCTTACCTGTCAGGCTGCATTGTCACAAGGTCTGCCGAGACCGCACAACCAAAGCAGCCTCTTGACTGACCTTTAACCCTATCACGTCAACACGGTGATGTGAGCGGGCAGCAATGGTTGCAAGACGCCGCGTGGAAACAGGACACATCCTGTTCTGTCCCGTCTCTGGGGTTAATAAGTGTCTAGACTCGAGGCACTTGTATCCCCCCTTTTGTGCTGGTTTACTTTTCTATTAATGTGTAGGGTTTCGTACTTTGGAAACATTGCCCGCGGACACTCGGTCCCGACACAGACGCACATTATTGCAACACAAATCTCAGACTATGTTGGATGCTGACTCACACGTGTGGAATTCAAGAGCAACAGCTTGTTATCGGGAGGAATAAGGTCCTGCCGACAACTCGGTGTGTTGTTTTACAACCTAGTCAGGTAGGAGGACATGTTGCAACATCTAGCCCGTTATGCATTGGGTGTCTTTGGACGGGTCTGGAATGCATTGTGTTACCTGGCACCTGAAAACCTTCGGCGGTTTCCAAAATCTCTGCAGGACTTTATTTTTGTTAGACTGATTTTTCTATATATTTTCTGTCTTTGTTAACATAACTGAGCAGACAATTTTGGCGTAGACATTGAGTATTTCTGGCAAAGCTTAATTCTATTGATAACGCTGTTAAAAATAAAATATAAAATGTTTGAGTTTGGCTTCTTAATGAAACATGCATGGCTCAGCGATAAAATATTAATATAGCAAAAAAAAAACATCCACCCCCTTTTTTAGTACGGTTATTTTTCCAACCGCTCTCAAAAACGCGAAATCCCAGCAGAGTGTGTGAGCAGCGTTCAGCGACCACAGCCCCTTCCTCACCGTCTATTCTCCCTCTCTCCCCTTCCCCTCAATGGCACATTTAAAATGGAGGAGCGGGGACTGCTGCAGGTCTCTCTAGAACACATTTGAATAATGTCCCCTGGTCTTGACCCGCGCAGTTGCGACACAGTCAAACTGCCTCGTTGCTATGCCGATAGACAACCCAGGTGAATGATGTCCCCCACCCCCTCCTCAAACACACACTCCAACACACACGCCCCAAACACACACACACAGACTAGACCCATTAGTGCTGGACAATTGACCAATCAGGGGTTACAACAGGTTAGTCATTAACATGCATTGTATAGGTATAAGGTAAAAAACCCAAGCCCAAAAAAATATTATCATTATTTATATTAGTATATGATGAAATGTGTTTTTCTCAAATGACATAAGTTTCCCTGGAGTAAAGCCTTTTTCCCAGAATGCTGTGCGATTCATTTTTCAGGATTACATTATATTTTACCCTTGTGTATAGCGTCTGACGTTGGTATGAGAAGCAGGCATTATGGAGATCAGTGTTATTCACATTGGAATTTGCCTGTATCCCAGATTTGTCTGTCTGTATGTGTGTGTGTGTGTGTGTGTGTGTGTGTGTGTGTGTGTGTGTATCGGTGTGTGTGTCTGTGTGTGTGTCATCTAATGCGTGCGCTCCATGCTCGACTGCCCCGATTTGTCTAGAAACTGAGTGTATTGGAAAAATATGCAAATGCCGGGAAGAGGGGACAGAAAAACGGACGCAAATCGGGACCCGGGTGCAATAAAAAAAAAAACCTAAACAAAACCAATAATAAAAAAAGCGATTACCCATGAAAGTCGGCGCTGGGGCCCCCAACATATCATTTGGTTAGCTGCGAAAAAATGACTGTTGGGCATGGGGGTGGGAGAACGGTCCATATGGCGCCGGCTTTGTGTCGGTTTAACCCGCGGTGGCTGGCTGCCACACCAGCGCGTGCCACTGGCCGTCCACCATATGCTTCCAGGTACGAAACCCCGGACACCTCGAGGCGTACGATAGGAAAAAGGTCTTGTCAGGCGACCCGTCCAGACACACGCGTCCATCTGTCTGTGGCCGCGGCAGTTGGCTTTTCTTTTTTTTTTTTTTCCCCCGCGGGGGTAATGACCGCATCGTCCCAGGCTATGGGTTTGTTTTTTCTGGAATGGTTTTGTTGTCCCCAATAGGAGCGTCGGCGGCAATCGAAGTCGACTGGCAAAACGCAAATCAATCAATGGAGGGACGACGGGACAAAAGATGGGCCGTTTAAAGAGGGGTGGATCATGTTTCCCAGGCTCGGCCAATCGCCATCCATCAGTGTCGGAATGAAATCGCTCCGGACCGCACAATAGATTTGCAATCTATCGGACGAGGTGGCCGTCGGAAAGAGAAAACAATGGCCCGTGAGTCATGATGACACAGAACCCAACGCCGTTGTCGTGTACTGTATTCGATGCGCTGAATGACTGATGGGTGACAACCATTTTCTTTTCGGTTTGCTTGTATAATTATGGATTCATAGGTTGGGGAGGGGAGGGGGGGGGGGGTGCCATTCAGCCCCAGAGATCAATTCTCGCCACATAGCGGCACAGGGAAACCATTGTTTTCTTTTTTTATTAACATCCCTTCCTTCTGGAAGTGAGGCGGTGTCGTCATGGTAACGTGCCCACCTGAGCTCCCCAGTGGCGGCGCCTGGGGAGGAGGCGACGGCCCTGCCCTGACTCCAAATCGTTAATTCACTTACACACACACACAGACACAGACACACACACACACACACACACACACACACACACAGAAACACACACACACACACACACACACACACACACACACACACACAGAAACACACACACACACACACACACACACACACAGACACACACACACACACACGTGTAATATTGTTTCTCCTCTTTCTCTTTTCCCCTGTTGTCGATAACTCGATCCATTCTTTGCCTTTCTCCTCTGTCCTCTTCCCGGTTCTATTTTCTTGTGTCTGTTGTTCGGGGGGGCAATGTGTTTTCTGCATTAAGCAATCATATATCAGTGTGTGTGTGTGTGTGAGTGTGCGCGTATCTGTGTGTCTGTGTGTGTGCGTCCACACGCAAGTGTGTATGGATGTGTGTGTCTGTCTACGTTTATGTCTATGTGTGTGTGTTTGTGTGTGTGCGTCTAAATACGTGTGAGTATGGATGTGTATGTATGTGTGTGCCTCTCTACATGCATGTGTGTATGGATGTGTGCGTGTGTCTCTACGTGTGTGTGTGTGTGTGTGTGTGTGTGTGTGTGTGTGTGTGTGTGTGTGTGTGCGCGTGTGCGCTTGAGGGGGGCTGCAGGCTGGCCTAAAGAGGCAGTAGAGACGGAGGGATAAAGCCCGGGCTTTGCATCATAATGGAGGGCGCCGTCTCAAGGCGGACTCGCCCCGCTACGAGTTTTAAAACCCCGGCATCCATCTGCCTTTCATTCAGCAGCGTGCCCTTCCTCGCCTCTCCCCCACTCCCCGGTGAGACTGTAACCTATCCCATTGTATGCCCCCGCATAATGTTTCATATTTGAGATGGTAATTAGATTTATTTGTTTGCAGCCGGCATAATTTCTTTTCATGTATTTATTTATCTTCACAGCGCGTGCCACTCATTTCCACCAGGTAGAGTGTCTCCATTGTTTCAATTGTGGCTGTGGCCGTCGGTGGGTGTGTGTGTGTGTGTGTGTGTGTGTGTGTGTGTGTGTGTGTGTGTGTGTGTGTGTGTGTGTGTGTGTGTGTGTGTGTGTGTGTGTGTGTGTGTGTGTGTGTGTGTGTGTGTGTTTGTTCGTTCTCCTACCCATGGCCACTATTGAAGGCCAATTCGTATTTCACTCTCCATTCTAAAACCGGACCCTCCAAGTAACAGGATTGTGTGTGTGTTTGTCTGCATGCCTTGTGCATGGATGTTTGATCCTTGTGCATGGATCCCGATCTGAACGGCGAAGAGTTAGCGCTCAGACGCCGTACACCGCTCTGATTGGCTCAATCAGATCCAGATTGTTCAATGCAATGTGTTTTGCCCTCTGTGTGAGAGTCGAATAACTGTGTGTATCGTTCCACGTTGTCAAGATTACGTTTCATGGAAGCGTATTCAAATGACCCCCACACACACACCTCCCGTTTGCGTTATTAAAGGTTCGACGTTCCCGACATCGTAACGTCTCAGAAGGGGCTCCCGGATGAGTCGTCCTTGGTGACCCAGAGAAAAGGGACGCGTGGGGGGCATTAATGAATTATTTCATGTTAATTTCTTAAGATTTACAAGCACTGATGTCAATCACAAAAATGCAAGACCCCTGGCGCTTGATTAACATTCGCTTTATACAAGACACCCGTTTTGCATAAACGTGTGGCGCGCATCCATTTAATAAAAGAAGAAGAAAAAAATAAAGTGAATAATATAAAAAGACCAACTCGTCCCATCTGGTACCGTGTGCAGCTGGTCAAGGAACGTGCTGGAACAAAATGCATACATTATTCCAGCCTCACAATTAAAGCCCAGGTGTGAAACGTGAACCCACTGCATAACGTGGTGTTTTTGTGGGCGGGGCTTGGGCGGGCGTGGCGCGTAGCGGCCCTACTTAGCGTCACCCAGTGACAGCGCATTGTGGATCCGGTTTCACTGTGTGGCCCATAGAGGCCCCTGCTGCTGCTGCTGGCTTAATGAAAGGGCTCTTGGGTTTCCTGCCTGTTCTCTGGGTGGGGGTGTGACGGGGCAGGGGCCGAGTGTCCGCGGAGTGTCACGGAGATGGTGATGGAGATAGCGATCGATCCCCTGACATGACCTCTCACGGTGACGGGTTGAAACTCCTCCGTTTTGGGCTCAGGTTTGTCGTCGCGACAAACTAATCCTCGTCTGTTGGCATCGCCGCCCTTTGTCCTTTGTACCTTTTTGAGTGTAAACTTTTTCACAGTTGGGTAAAATAAATCCAAATGGATTCATGTATTAATAAATAACGACATTCAGGAATGGTGCAGTGTGTGTGTGCTGGTGTGTCTCTGTTTTGGTTTGCTTTTAGCTATGCAAAATCAACATAGCAAGCAAACTCTAAAAAAGTCCCTAATTCCCTCTTAGTCCATTTCACCCACCCCCCCCCCCCCCCCCCCCGCATCGCCATGACAACGGTGCTGCGGACGGCGAACCAGCGTGCGTCGACCTAAACTGTGAAATGTTTAATTCAAAAGAGGGTACTCAGGCACGATTCCGGGACACATTTCATCCGGTAAAGGACATCAGGGACGAGGAGACGAGCGGAACCAAATGGCTGCATCAGCGGGTTGTCCCGTGTTTGTGTATTTATTATTAATACCGAATATAAAATCAGGTTTATCCCCCGGACCCCTGTTTCCAGTAAACAGCCGCATGGAGATGAGGCCGGCGACACCACCTCCTAACCCCCCAACGGATTTACTGCCTTGTCCGACGCGATGAGCAATTATTCCCCTGATCCGTTTGAGAACACGGGCACCAGTGGAAAGGACATCACGCTTTTGGTTTTATTGTGTCTTCTCCAAAGTAGAGACGGATTACGGGAAAAAAAAACATCCATTATTTCGGGGGGCCCGGTTGGAAGTGTACTCTCACTATTTAAAACTATGTTTTGTTTCTCGGTGAGGGATCGTGTGCGGACAGACGCACAGGTTGCCGTGTGCGTCGTCGTCGTTGACAACACACACAAACAGAAAGTGATCGTGAAGCAGTGTCGGTGCCGTGGCTCCTCGTTAATGCTAACGGAGGCTTATCTCCCACCCGACAAAGAGAGAGTGAAAGCAAATCCAAAAGCGCTGAAACATCTGTGTGCCGCCACGCATGGCCATGCTCCGGTGTGAGAGAGAGAGTCGTGGGCCCGGCTCCGGCGGCGCGGGGCGCTCTGTCGGGTTTCACATATCGGTGTTTTTAATACACTTTTGTTATTTTGTCGGGTTGGGATCCGACGAGCCGCCACGTTGTTTCCGAAGATCACACTTCACCTCCTTCCTCGGGAAGATTGCGAGTGAAATGTGCGAAAGTCGACCTGTGAAGTTGTCTCATTTCTGTATGTTCATTGATTCGATGATTTGTGCGATTTGTGTGGATTTGGCGTGTGCGTTTATTGGACGATCAAGGGCTGAGAGGCACGCATGCCTTTTGCACACACACACACACACACACACACACACACACACACACACACACACACCTGAATCAGATGTGTCCTCCTGCGTTTCTGACAACGTGTTTTGATGATCATTTAAGATTAGGACAAGCACATGACTCGATATCAAGGGGAGCTCTTCATTACTATCCATCCTTTTATTCCCCACGGGGGTGCATTGCCCTTTATTGCATCAAAGTCGTTATGTTAGAGAGCATCCCTGAGATTACCAGCACATTGGAACACAGCCACAGTAGCAGTGGTGTGATTTCACACATTAACAGTGCTGATGGCCTTTTATGTATCAGGTGGATCGGAGTGCCATAGTGCTGCGCCACTTGAATCCATGGCCACCATTTTGGCATTAGAGGATTCCAATTCAGAACAAAGTCCTCGCTGGCCCACGGCCCACGCTTTGGAAAAGATGAGGACATGAGCTCACATAACCTTGTAAATGCCAAAGGCTATGTTGGTGGTGTACACTCAGCCCTGCCAGGACTTGTATCCAACCCTGTCCCTCCAATCCTCCGTCCTCTGTCCTAATTCCAGTTGCTATCCCCTCAACAAAATCAGATTATTTTAATCCGGGATCTTTTTTTTTTTTTATGTCTTTCTCTTTTTTGGGCCGAAATTCGGATTACAGAGCAGATTATGAGTTTGGGAAATGCACGCGTTCCAGACGAGTTCCGGGGATTACTCATCCCGGGGATTACTCATCCCTGTCACGAGCGTGCGTAGCTGCCAGCATATGATTCGTGTTGTTGCGTTTCCTTTTGGGCGTTCACTGCGATTTCTCAGCCTTTCTGACAGTGGTCTTGTGTTGCTAGAACTCCCATGTAAGCCAGAATTGAGCGACCTTAGCTAGCTAGCTAGCAGTGCTAATTGAAATGCAGACCCGGTAATCATCAGGGATCACGACTCTGGAGAGGTTTTTTTTTCCTGAATTTCGCTCAAGCAGCGGATTACAATCTTCTTTTCCACCTAATACCATATATTACTCCTATGGGGCCGGAATCAATAAGGCTGATTCAACCGTCATCATGTTAAATGCGGTTGATGGGACTAAGCTGACAATGCGCCGTCAGAGCCCATATAATGGACACCCTGTGAACCTTGGATAACATCATCCGTCAACGTTAGAGCGGTGGTAGCTCAGACGCTCAACACAGGGGGTGTGTGTGTGTGTGTGTGTGTGTGTGTGTGTGTGTGTGTGTGTGTGTGTGTGTGTGTGTGTGTGTGTGTGTGTGTGTGTGTGTGTGTGCGTGCGGGGGGGTAGCCATTTTGTGTGAATCGTGCATCGGAAAAAAGACAAAACTCACACTGTGAAGACTCCGAGGAGATGATGAAACCTAGGCACTGATGTGATGTTGATAATTATACCAAAGCCCCTTAAAATAAAAAACCCAGCCGACATCAAACACTGACAGGAGCATACATATGCATTCATTCCCGCATGACGCGCGCACACACACAGGCACACACACACACACACACACACGCGCGCGCACAGCGTCTCTCCGTGGGAGTGAATCGGGGCGGTTATCACTTTGTAGACGCGATCAACAAACAATCTGCTCTTCATCGTCCTCCTCCTCTTCCTCGCGCCGGGGTGTTTTGTCAATCCCACCCCGGTGCGAGGCGTCGGCGGGGGGCTGACGCTGTGACGGGAACGCCGCAACGCTCCGAGGCGCGGGACGTCCCGCTGTGACGGTGGCCCGAGGGCGGCGTTGAGTGGAACGCCATCTGCGTTTTTTCTTTTGTTGTATTTTTTTGTCGTTTACAACACGGTCGGCGCGTTGTCTCTGCCGCTCGGCGACAGACAAAAGGAAAAGGTGGTTGACGCGTTCGCCGCTCACACATTCCTGGCATCCCGTCACTCAGCCCCCGTGGCGTCCGTACAAAGGCCCTCGCAGCAGTGCATTCTGGGACGCACGTCCAACGTGGAGCAGGTTGTGGTCGGTTTGGCGGGGGGGGGCGTTTTGCTCAAGGGCGAGTCTACGGGGGTAGACTGCGCGTCGGGGATTCTTACCCGGGACCATTTTCGCGGCATGGGGCGGGGACACCTACCCACCTGACATCCTGTTGACAAACACAAGCAGCGCAATTTATTTGTTTATTTACTTTTTTTTGTTTTGCCTTTGTTTTCTTTTACTAATCTATTTCCTTTTATTATTTCATTTGATTTCACGACGATGCTTCTGCGTGGAGCACTTTGAGTCTGCCTCGTGTTTGAAAAGTGCTATATAAATAAAGTTGCCTTGCCTGTTTCCAAATTATTAATGAACTTTTCCTCCTTCTTTTGTCCCCTTACAGCACTCTGTCGTCTGGCGACAACAACAACAACAACAACAACAACAACAACAACAACAGCAGCAGCAGTACCGGACCTGTGAGGGCCTATAAAGGGGGTCTCTCTCTTTCGTAGTATTTTGGGCAGCGTCAGGTGCGGTGCCCCCCCGCCCCCCCCCCCACCGCGCGGCGAGGCGGCCCCAGAGGGCCAGGGGCCCCAGAGGCCAGCGGCGTAGCCACCCCCCGACGAGAGCGTCTGCCGCCGGCGCCAGGAGGAGGGAGGCCATGTGGGCCGCTGTGCTGCTGCTCCTCGCCGGCCTCGTCGCACCGGCCGCTCTGGGTGAGTCCCCCCACTACCACTACTACTACTACTCTGTCAGAGTGCACCTGTTGGCGTGTTTGTTAGCGTAAGTCTGTTAGCGTGCGCCTCTAGCGCCTGTTAGCGTGCGCCTGGTGAGTCAGGTTCACCCCCCCCCCCCCCCCCTCACTACTACCCCCCCACTGCTAGTGTGCGTCTGTTAGTGTGTGTCTGTTAGTGTGCGTCTGTTAGTGTGTGTCTGTTAGTGTGTGTCTGTTAGCGTGTGTCTGTTAGTGTGTGTCTGTTAGCGTGTGTCTGTTAGCGTGTGTCTGTTAGCGTGTGTCTGTTACCGTGCGTCTGTTAGTGTGCGCCTGTTAGCGTGTGTCTGTTAGCGTGTGTCTGTTAGCGTGTGTCTGTTAGCGTGTGTCTGTTAGCGTGCGCCTGTTAGCGTGTGTCTGTTAGTGTGCGCCTGTTAGCATGTCTGTGAGCCTACGTCTGTTAGCGTGCGCCTGTTAGCATGTCTGTGAGCCTACGTCTGTTAGCGTGCGCCTGTTAGAGTGCACCTGTTGCGCCTGTTAGCGTGTCTGTTAGCGTACCTGTTAGCGTGTCAGTTGGCGTACCTGTTAGCGTGTCAGTTGGCGTACCTGTTAGCGTGTCTGTTGCTGTGCGCCTGTTAGAAGCTGTGTGTGTGTGTGTGTGTGGGCGGGTTAGCGGGTTCACATCGGCGTTCCCGCTCCTGTGTTCCGTTGACGTCCTGTGAGTGCGTGTCAGCGCGTGGGTCGGTTAGCTTGTTTACGTCGCCGCGGTAGCGCATTTCCTGTGCGCTGACATCCTGCGAGCGTGCGCGGGCGCGTGGGTCGGTTAGCGTGTCGTTTTGTGAGGGTTTTATTTATTTTTGTTTGGGAGCAATCCTTTGAAGGGATTCGGGAACGTCAGTTCCTTTGAGCAGAGGCGGGTTACGCGAGGTGACGGACCGATGAAAGCCTGTGTGTCTCTCCAGTTTGTCCCAGACCCTCCAGACGGAATTCTTCCCTTCCTTCTTCTTCTTTCCTTCGCTCTTTCTCACTAATTACGAGATGTTACCCCCCCCCCCTCCCTCCATCTCTCCCCCTTGTTCGTCATCTCCCCCCCGACTCATCATCCCTTTTAATTCCTTCCGACTCAGTCTCCACTGACTCTTTGATACCCCTCTCTCTCTGTCTCTGTCTCTGTCTCTCTCTCTCTCCCTCTCTCCCTCTCTCTCTCTGTCTCTCCCTCTCTTTCTGTCTCTCTCTCTCACTCTCTCTGTCTCTTTCTCTCTGTCTCGTTCTCACTCTCTCTCTCTGTCTCTTGCTCTCTTTCTGTCCCTCCATCGCTCTTCCTCTCGCTCTCTCTGTCACTCTAATTTTCTCTCTCTCTCTCTCTCTCTCTCTCTCTCTCCCTCCCTCTCCCTCTCTCTCTGTGTCTCTCGCCCCATCTCTCCCTGTCTTTAGATCTGCCCCTCTTCCTCTGGGCTGTCGCCTTCCCTCGATGATAGCAAAAATGAACCAAAACCATTTTCAAAGAATCATTAGTGCTCGGGTGGGAGGGGGGGGGGAGGGGGGAGGAGGGGGGAGGAGGGTGGAGTGGGAGAGAGTTTTCTCCCTTTCCGGTGAACGTTAGAACGTAGAGAAGTGGAAGAGGAAGGAAAGGGAGATAAAACGATGACTCACCTCCGCTGTTTCCCCGCGTTGCAATCTTAAGATTAATCTGCGCGGTCAATCTTATCGCCCAACCCGCCGCCGCCGCCGCTGCCTCCGCCTCGCACCCGGGTCCTCGTTGGCCTGTGAATTGTTTCAGAGGCAAAATAAATGAAGTCATTTAAATTCAGATTAGTGGAAGTCAATGCCGTTTGCCTGGCGGTGCAAACGCACGCGTACGCATAGATAGGTGTGTGTCTGTGTGTGCATTGTGAGTGACTGAGAGAGCAGTGTGTGTGTGTGTGTGTGTGTGTGTGTGTGTGTGTGTGTGTGTGTGTGTGTGTGTGTGTGTGTGTGTGTGTGTGTGTGTGTGTGTGTGTGTGTGTGTGTGTGTGTGTGTGTGTGCGAGAGAGAGTAATGAGTGTGTATGTGAGTGAATGTGTGTATGTGTGTGTGTGTGTGGTGCGCGTGGGTGTTTGATTTATTTTTTTCTTTTTGGGTATGGATTGTAGATTGTGCTTGTTTGTGTGTGTTTGTGCGTGTGCTAGTGAGTGAGTGAGTAAGTAATGAGTCTGTGTGTTGTATGTGTTGGATTGTTTTTCCCTTTGGATTGGGACTTGTGTGTGTGTGTGTGTGTGTGTGTGTGTGTGTGCGTGCGTGCACATTTGTGCATGGGGGGTCCCAATCAACTAGGAAGTAGAAGTGTGTGTGTGTGTGTGTGTGTGTGTACGTGTGTGTGTGTGTGTGGGGGGAGGGTTGTAAGGAGTAAGCCAATGGCCCATAAAAATGTTAATTTGAATCGGCTGAAACCATTAAATGGAGGGGGGTGTGTGTGTGTGGGGGCGGGGGGGCGGGGGGGGATTGGAGGGCTAATTGAATTGTTTTTGTCCTCTGATATGTATGTGTGTGTGTGTGTGTGTGTGTGTGTGTGTGTGTGTGTGTGGCGTCCACTGCTAATGAAGGTTGTTCGTCGCTGTTAGTTTAGCCTTAATAAGGAACTGAGACGATGTCTGGTGGCAGCACGTTGTTCCAGACCCCCCACCTGCCCCCCAACGCTGTTTTATTTAGTTTGGTCCCCCCCCCCTCCCCTCGCCTGCTTTATTGATCAGGTGGCGAGGTCACATGGCGCCCTTGATTTAGTACTTGTTGGCAGAGAGAGAGAGAGAGAGAGAGAGAGAGAGAGAGAGAGAGAGAGAGAGAGAGAGAGAGAGAGAGAGAGAGAGAGAGAGAGAGAGAGAGAGAGAGAGACGACAATAGGTTGCGTACTTAAACTGCACAACACAATTATAATCTCTGAAATCACAAATGAAGGATCCATGGGCTATTGTGAATTTCCCACCGACACACACACACACACACACACACACACACACACACACACACACACACACAGCCATTCGTTACTTGTCAAGGAAATGCATGCAGGCAGGGCCGAGCGCACCCCCATAAACCCGGCACAGTACCGCCGTGTCTGAGCCCTGACCTTGGATTTGATTAGCGTGTATTAGCGCCGTAAATTTAGTGCGAATCAATAGTCGTCCGCCTTGCAAATCGGGCCGTAGATCCTCGCCGGTGAACCGCTGTCGAGTTCTGACTCGAACAAACGGGTTTGAGACGTTTGTTTACCGCTTTTGACCGGCACACCCACCACTAACAAAACTATTACGAAAGCCCCTCAGAATCGGTTGCCGCGTTTACACCTAGCTTACACGTGCACGCAAATCAATGAAGGCAAAATTTCAGTACGGAATCTGTTTCGGCACCAAACAATAAGCGACGGTACCGACGCAAACCTACACCCCAAGCACCCACCCACCCATCCCCAATCGCCTGCCTTCGCTGCGGCAGATGTAGCAGCAGCAGCAGCAGCAGCAGCAGCAGCAGCATCAGTAGTGGTAGTACATGTGGCAGTGCCAGAACTAAGCCTTGTTATTATGGTAGCGGTGGAGCGAGGAGGAGAGGAGGAGAGGAGGAGATGCCGTCTCCTTGGTGTCGTTGTGGGCGATGCTCGTGTCTTCTCACAGCGTGTTTGGAGCCGGCCGGCTCCTGGGGAACCTGGCCTACTTTACCGCCGTAATCCCTGGTCCCCTGTCTCTGTCTTACACAAGCACACACACACGCACACATACATAAACACACACACACACACACACAAAGACACACATATAAACACACATGGACACACATGTGTGGGTGGCGTACATGCATGCGTGTCGTGCATACATGCATGCGTGTTGTGTGTACATGCATGTTGTGTGTACGTGCCCAGGCCGGGGCGCAGGGCTGTGTGTTGACAGAGAAAGCCGCCACTAGAGCTGTTGTCCTCCAGGTGCAGATGTTGGATCTCACACGCGACGGGGGGGGGGGCGGCTGTGCACCGGGATAAGCCCAAGTGTGCACAGAGGGATGGCTACACACAAACGTGCATGCACACAGGGTAGCAGTCATGCACACACATGCACACACACACACACATGCGCACACACGCAGACATACACAAACACCTACACACATGCATAAACAAAGGAGATACGTCTTATACACACATACACATTTGTAAACCCACATTCACGCACGCACGCACGCACGCACGCACGCACACACACACACACACGCCCTAGCGCTTAGTAACGGTGTGTGTTGCCTTGTTTCTCAGTGGCAGGCCGACTGCTGCCCTGCCTAGTTGTTATTTATACATCAACGTCCAACTGTCATCCTGCTAAGGGGGGCTTGGGGGACTGGGGAGTGGGGGGGGGGGGGGCTGGGGGGCTGGGGGGGCCGGTGGGGTTTGAGGAGGGAGGAGGAACGCTCGAGGACTCACGTCACGACAGAGAGAGAAGGCCCACTGCTGCAGAGAGGAACGCCGCGCCATTACGGTGATACAATGATACTAAAACATATCCGCAAGGAGGAGACCGGGAGGGAACGATGGGGAGTGTGTGTGTGTGTGTGTCTCCCTCGTGTGTGTGTGTGTGTGTGTGTGTGTGTGTTTTGCAGCTACCTTTTGTATATTTGTGTGTATCGTGTGTGCTTGCTGGGGTGTGTATGTGTGAGTGCGTCTCTCTCGTGTGTTTGTTTGTGTGTGTGTGTGTGCGTGTTTGTTTTTCAGCTACCTTTTGTTAGATTTGTGTGTGTGTATCTGCGTGTGTCTCTCCTGTGTGTGTGTGTGTGTGTGTGTGCACGCGTGTGTGATTTTCAGCTACTTTCTGTATAGTTGTGTGTGTGTGAGCATATGTACACGGCATCTGTGGAACAGCAGAGGGGCGGCGAAGCGATCCACACGCAAAGTCATCGCAAAGATCAGCGCAGGAGATTGCGAAAAAATGAAATAAAATAAAACTCCTAGCAAACCGGACCTGCTCGGGTCGGACATCCATCACGATCCTTCCCTTCCCTCGCATGCCCGGGAAAAAAAGCCTTCCGGAAAAAAAAGGAATTCCATATTCATACACACTATAACCAGACCCCTCTCCCCCCCCCGCCCCCCTCCGCCAAACCCATGAACCGCAGCCCAGGTAATGGATGACACCCCCTGCAGATCTCACACACACACACACACACACACACACACATTCTCCTACAATCACACACACACAGAGACACACACCCTGCAGTCCTGGGCCAGGACGGCGGGGGGGGGGGGTGAGTGTAGGCTGACACACATTGCTCACCGTCAGAGCCTCCGAAGCCCCATGCTGGATGCAGATGTCATAATGGTGGCTGGGTGGGGAATGGGTGGGGGTGGGGGTATGGGTATGGGGGGGGGGGGGGGGGTTGTTATCACGCAGGATGGATGGGACATGGAGATGAGGTGGTTATTTGAATAACTTTGGTCCACTCTCTCACTATCTGCGTTTTCCCTTTTTTCCAGGTTTTAAATGGCAGTAGTTTGGAGCGTCGAACCGTAGCATAGCAACTGACCCATTCGCAGCCAATGGGTTGACTCAATGGTGTGTGTGTGTGTGTGTGTGTGTGTGTGTGTGTGTGTGTGTGTGTGTGTGTGTGTGTGTGTGTGTGTGTGTGTGTGTGTGTGTGTGTG
>NC_140293.1:5863471-5898584 GCF_964030765.1 Micromesistius poutassou | reverse complement strand
GGTGTGTGTGTGTGTGTGTGTGTGTGTGTCTGCGTGTCTCTGGGTGGGTGTGTGTGTGTGTGTGTGTGTGTACGTGTGTGTGTGTACGTGTGTGTGTGTGTGTGTCTGCATGTCTCTGGGTGTGTGTGTGTGTGTGCGTGTGTGTGTGTGTGTGCGTGTGTCTGCGTGTCTCTGGGTGTGTGTGTGTGTGTGTGTGTGTGTGTGTGTGTGTGTGTGTGTGTCTGCGTGTCTCTGTGTGTGTGTGTGTGTGTGTGTGTGTGTGTGTGTGTGACCTCCCCGTGTTTCAAGGGAGGATTATAAAATCTGATTTCCTTGAAAAGGTGTCTGTCTGGGATCCCTGGACGGGACGACTCAGAAACAGATCGATTAAGAACCAAAGAACCAAGTCGACGACGCGCAACGAAAGAAAGTAAAGAAAGTAAAGAAAGTAAAGAAAAGAAAGTGAACCGGTCTTCGTTCTGGACGACGGCGATCAGCCCTCCTGCGTCACACCGGGTTCAGACAGACTTTCACTTCTTAATGTGTCTCTCACTCGTTCATTTCCTGAGTCTCTTTCATGCCTGTACCCCCCCCTCCCCTCCCCCTCCTCCCCCTCCCCCCGCTGTGGGGCGTCTCCAGCGGCTTTCATGAAACCGAATCGCGCGTCAAACGCTAGAGAAAGCGCGGCGTCAGACGGGTGACACGGGTTGACAGGTCGGTTGCCTGGCGATAATAAACACGACCATGATGAAGATAATTCTGTAACGACGATGATGATGGTGACGATGGTGATGAGGACAATGACAATTGGCTGTTTGTTTGCGATGGTCTTTTTCAATAGAGGCTGTTCCCTTTTGGTGATGGTAGGATGTGCTTTGCGTGCAGTGGGTACATTTACGTATACACTCCAGAAAGGAAAAGGGTATTTCTAGAATGTTAGTGTTAGAGTATTGAAGTGTCGCACTTTTGTGCAGGACACGAACGATATTCTCAAAACGGCACTCGGCGTGGGTGTTAAAAGCGGTAATTGCAATGCATCCAAAACGGCAGCGTTTCGACGGCAGTCAAAACTCATGGCCATATGTTTCGTCACCTCTTTGTAAAGTGTCAACTTGTTCAAAAGTTAACACACACAAAAGAGCAACCGCGCAAAAGAAAAGACCGCTATGCAGTACAACCACCCAGAGGGACTCATCCTGGGCGTGAGGCGACTGTAGCCGCGGGTTGGAGGCTTACCGTTCCGGCCGTGCTGTTTCAGGGTGTTGGCCGACAGGTGGATGGAGTTACCCTGGCCGCCCGTCTGGGGGAACCTCAGGTCGGGCAGGGTGCCGTCCGTGCTCATCCTGGCCACCTCCAGCTCTGGAGGAAGAGAACACCAAAGGTAAATCGACTGCATTTATAAAGCGCTTTTATCCAAAGCGCTTTAAGTATGGCCTGACATTCACTCATTCATGCACACATTCACACACCGACGGCGGAGTCCACCATGCAAGGCGTCAGCCAGCTCGTCGGGAGTAGTTAGGGTGAGGTGGCTTGCTCAGGGACACCTCGACACTCTATCTAACTAGTCTAACTAAGCAACCTTGCAGTGACCAGCCAACCCGCTCTACCTCCTGAGCTACCTGCCGCCCTGTCTGTTTTCAACAAGTGTACACAAGACAACGTTTCAATAATATACATCGGGGCGGCTGACGGGGCTATTGCTCACGAAGGAGAGGGAGGGAGCGCAAGAGTAGAGGAGTGTGTTCTTCTTTCATTGATGTTGAGTCACAAATCTCTCAAAACGGTCGGTTTTAGAATTGGCGACCTCAAATCATTTCAAGAGGGAAGCATTACACGAGATGAAAAGAAACGCAAACAAACTCAATCGTGATGCTTTCCTTGTGCTATTTCTAGCGGTCCAACACCCCCAACACCCATCGCCTCTCGTCTCTACCTCACCTTTATCTATTAATGTAACTTTGAGAAGATATATACGATGCACTGCTGGTTTCCATTCCCCCATAGGCTGCGACATTACCATACCGCCGTCCATCTCTTTGTGCTCCCGTGTGCGTCCCGCTTCCAAATCATTCCCCGGTCCCACTCCACATCGCCACATCGCCATCCATCATCGCGCATGTCCTCTTTAGCACGCCTCGCCCGCTCTGTGCGTGGACGGTAAACGGTCTGACGTGTGCGAGCCCGCCAACGGCAGCAACGGCAAACACCTCCGTCCGAATCACGGCGCGGCTCCCCATGAATAATTGAGACGCCCCCCCCACCCCCCCCGTGGCACCGGGCGAGTGAGGCGAGAGAGAGAGAGAGAGAGGAGAGGGAGACCCTGTGAAATCCGGCCCGCTGTGTGTTTCCCCCGTCGCGAAGCCATCCCCGTGCGCCGCGTTAGTGATCAACGCCGTCCAATTAAAACAGCCCCTTGTAGTCAGAGATAAAAAATGAATGAGTTTTTTTTCCCGCCTCACCTTTTTTCCCCCAACTGTGCACTTCAAACACCCGGCGTTCCCGCTTTGATTCGACGACCGGCACACGTGTGAAAGAGCTCAGGGACACCTCGACACTCTCCCGCTACAGGAGGAGCCGGGGATCGAACTCGCAACCTGCCGGTTACCAGCACAGCCCGCTCTAGCTCCTGAGCCACATGCCACCCCTTGGTAGTGTGTCCAGGGGCCCTCTTTCTCTCGGGAGAGGGACTGGCGTATTGTTGGTTGTGTGTGTGCGTGCGTACCAGTGTGTGTGTGTGTGTGTGTGTGTGTGTGTGTGTGTGTGTCTCTTAAGGCCTATTATGGAGCGAGTTCAAACACAAAGAAGTGCCACGCCGGAATGGGGAGCTCCTCTCCGCATGAAGCGATGGGATGTCTCTTTGTTCTGGGTAGAAATAAAGGAATACGTATCTACAGCATGAATAACTGAAGGCCAGAGAGTGGCAGGGAGACGCGGCGAGGAGCCATACATAAATGGATGAAGGCATGCGTGGTGCTTTCACGAGGCAGGCGTCGCAACATCTGCGGCCCGCGTGCCGGCGGAGGGAGGGGGCGGAGCTCTGCGTCCGAAGATCGCTCCATACAATAAGAAAAGATGTTATGATGATGTGATACAACTCTGCGAACGGGTTGAGCAGAAGGGGTGAGGTCCAATCCTGAAATTGTGGAGACCCCTATCCTCTCCCCCGTCCCCCTCGCCTCTTCTTTCCCTTCGATGTCCCAGAATTTCATCTCTTTTGAATCAAATGCCACCATCGTCTCTGGGTTTCAGAACGGCGAGAGATGAATCAATTCATCTGCTGTGGCAATCTCAAACAACGAGTGGTGCAAAAAAGTGTGCCAGTGGATCGCACCCATTTTGCTTTTTTTACGCCCAGCTGTTAAATTATTCACGATCACACCGTGACATGTTTAGCTTGGGAGGCACGTTTATGGTGTCCCTTAAAAAGCACTCGTGATCCGGGATGGGAACATTCATCTCTCCCTCTCTCCCCGCCCGAAAAAAAAATCACTTGTGATTCCAATCTGGCGTTTTGAACACTGAACCTGCAGCCAAAAATACAGATCTTCGTATTACCATTCAAACGGGCTTCCTCGCCAAGACACTCTCCCACTACAATGAGACAATACTCCAGATAACACATCAACTCTCCTACGATTTGGGAATCAAGAGAAACGCAATTTATTTCCCCCCCCCCCCGCTCTCTCCTTGTACTTATTTGGAGTGCATAACAGCGCTTTAGACTAGCTTTAGGAGATGTCTTTCATGCCGGGGAAAGATGTAGCGGCCCAAAGGCAACACCATCAAAGCTGGTTTAAATAGCACGGTAATCGGTCGGAATCTGTTTGTGAGATTACCGAAGGGGAAACGCGGGGCGTAGACAAAGCTCCGGCCCTGCAAACACACAGACCCACGCCCGCGCACACAAACGCACACACCTACACAAACAAACACATTGGGAATGGAACACGTTCTTCCGCTTTGAATCTAAAGAAAAGACATGGAGTCAACAACTTGAATCAAATCGGATCAGATTCCAGAAAGCCCACTTCAGCAAATAGCCTTTAAGTGAAGCCAGCGAAAAAAAAAGCACTTTTCTCATCCAATTTGCTTCTATTCTTCCGTGTTAGATCTAACCGCGGCAAACACAATGGTCATTTTATATGACAATGATAAGGTCTTGTAGTACTTAAAAAATAACATAATAGGCCGCCTGAAAGACTTCTGCAGGAACCGGGTTTAAGAATCAACCACACAGGAGCCGTATAAACACGGGGGGAGCATAACAAGGGAGAGAAGGGCTAAGCTAATGCACCACCACCGTGTGATTAACAACACTTCCACTGTGCACACCATAAAAATCCCTTTTGAATTCCAGCCGGATTGTCTCCTCACACCACCCTCCCCTCACATTCTCACACACACACACACACACACACACACACACACACACACACACACACACACACACACACACACACACAGTCAGAATCTCCTTAATACTCCAATGAATTCCGTGCCCCGCCACGATAAATTCCACTTTTATTAATTCTCTTTAAGCTCGCCTCCTTTCATATGCTCGGACCTATATTTTTGAGGTTGCCATGGCAGCAGCAAAAGCAGAGAAGTCCCACTGGCCTCGGCAAACGAGAGCGATAAATTATATTATCTTTCACATATTATACGTCTGCGCGCGTGAGCGTGCGTCTTTTGTGCTCGTGCGCGTGTCTATGTGCACGTGCACGCTTGTGTGTCCGCGTGGACCGGCTCGCTTTTGTGCGTGTGCTCAACATACCCATTTATACTCATTCCATTTCATCATTTACTTAATGATAACGACCGACCGACCGACCGACAGCGTGCACGACGCGAAGGCCTCGCTCAAAACCTTAAAACCTACGATCGCCTCTACTCCCCCAACGTCCCCTGGCAGCGTCCAGGGTCAACGTCATCGCTCCCCGGATCGGAAAACGCCAGCGCGGGCTCCTCTAGCACCACCCACCGGCCGGCGAGACGTAGCCCCGGGCCGTACCAGGGCGCGCAGCACGCCGGCCTCCGGGCCCCAGACGCCCGGTGACGAGCGCGAGCGTCAAAACAGCCAACCGGCGCTGCCAACTGCCAGCCGAGCCAGGCGCTAAAGTCGCGCCGCGAAGGCGCTTCTCCGTGTTCCCGCGATGCCCCCCCCGGGACACGCTCGCGACGCGCGTCTTTTATTAGACGTGAAGCCATAGTGTAGAGCGGGGGAGGTTGTCAAAGGGAAACAACAGACGTACACAACAACAACAGCGTCAACAACAAAAAAGGCTAAGTGTTCGCATTAGCAAACATTGCTCTTTTTCCGCGGTCTCACTTTCTGGTGTGCGTTTTCATCAAAGGCCCGAGACCCCAGAAACAAACGAAAAAACATTATTAGTCGTGTCTCATTGGAGTTGATGAAAAACGATAAAAGCAACCGCGGCAAACAAACAATTACTAAAGTGACGCTGTGACACTGGTGCAATTTAACACAATATGTAATGTTAATTATAGTCCCCCCCCCCCCCCTTTCACTCACAGGGCCCTGGAACAAGAACCCCGCTTTGTTTTTGCACATCCAACCCACAGAGGCCCCTGCACACACTAACGCGGGGCGGCATGTGACTCAGGAGCTAGAGCGGGTTGTGCTGGTAACCAGAAGGTTGCTAGTTCGATCCCCGGCTCCTCCTATGGCATCAGAGTGTTGAGGTTTCCCTGAGCAAGGCACCTCACCCTAATTGCTCCTGACGCGCTGGCTGATGCCTCGCGTGTCTGACACCGCCGTCTGTGTTGCATCTGATGTGTGCATGAACGGGTGAATGTCAGGCAATATTGCGCAGCGCTGTGTCAAAGTCAAAGTCAGCTCTATTGTCAATTTCAAAAATGGTACAAGACAAATAGAGGAACCAAAATGTAGCTTGTCTCGTGACCCTCAATCCCTCGTGTGCATTAAGTGTAAAGGATAAAATTAGGTAAACGGTAAATTTGGCCACTGGTTCGAAAAGTGCGGTATAAACGCAGTCCGTTCACCATTAGAACCCACACATGGCCGGCCCTACTCACGGATGTTGTCGGTGTTCTCCTGCACGATGTCCGTCTTCAGCAGGTTGTCGGCCAGGACGAAGGCGCCCTGCTCCACCGTGTCCAGCAGGGTGGTGGCGGCCCTCAGCTGGGCCCCGGTGCCCAGCTCCCTCCAGGCCGCCTGGGCCTGGGGCTGCAGCAGGTTGTTCACCGTCTCCACCATGGCCTGGGGCACGAGAGGGGTAAGAGTTAGAGACAGAGAGAGGATTGAAAGGAAGGGGTGGTCGTTTTTTGAGGTTGTGGGAAAGGGGGGCGTTGTTTGACATGGATGGTTTGGAGAGGGTGAATGGAGAGGGCGGTGCTGACTGTTGATGAGGTAGAGCTGTTTTGGCACGGCGGCTCGGTGCGTGATTCAGTCGGTGTCTCAGATGAATAGTTTGGGAGGTGTTGTTTTGACGTGGTTGGTTTTGGATGTGATTTGGTAGGTCTCGGTTGACACGGTGATTTTGTAAGTGGTGTTGTTTTGACGTGGTTGGTTTTGGATGTGATTTGGTAGGTCTCGGTTGACATGGTGATTTTGTAAGTGGTGTTGTTTTGACGTGGTTGGTTTGGTAGGTGAATTGGTTGGTCTTGGTTCACGTGGTGATTTGGTAATAGGTGCTGTTTAGTAGTGGTTGATGAGACAGGTGTTGGTTTACACGACGGTGAGGTGGTAGGTGTTGCTTTGAGCTTTTCGGGAAATGGCACGAGTGAAGAGTGGATGAAATGTTTTCATATTGACACAGAGAAACACTGAAACGAGACATGCAAGACCAGCCGAATGAAAAGGCACGGGTTCTAACAGAAATGAAAGCTGGTGATTGGATCATTTCTGGCAGATTGGGCAGAATAACACAGGCGAGTATTACCGCTTCTTTTCGTTCTGCGCTCCAAACAACTCTTTGCACAGACTAAACGTCGACGAGACCAGTTTCAGGATATCAACGCTCATCCACTCCCACTGCCGTTTGTTTTCCGGATGTCTCTGGACATGTTTCCGGACGCACACAAACATCCATAGCCTGGCTCGCTAGCGTTGTCAGGCTCCGGGTACCACCTGTGGCCAGCCATTAAGTCGGATCAAATGCTGCATATTAATATAACTTAACCACCATTATGCGGGCCTTAATTCCCCTCTTTACAACAATGGAACAGCTAATAAGCCTGGTTGGGCTGGGGGGGGGGGGGGGGGGGTGGGGGGGAGGGAGGGCTGGTAGAAGAGGTTGTCCCCCCCGGACAACCTCTGCCCGAGACAAGATGAAAAATTGAAAGCCATTAAAGATTTAAAAATGCCAATGGCGAGATTTATGAATAGAATACTAATTGGTCAAGCAAGCTCATTTATTCCCGCCGCGGCCCCTCTCCATCCGAGCGGAGGCACCTGAGCCACATGAATAAACAGGCGCTATTAGCCGCGCCGCGCCCGGCCTTGTTTTAGAGGGGCCTTTCTGGGAGATAGCTTATTGCAAAGCTATTAAGGCTAACATCCGGCCAGGTGCCTCTCCGGCAGCGGCCGACGCCGGGGCGGGGAGAGAGGGTCAGGCGGAGGAGGAGGAGTGAGGAGGAGGAGGAGTGAGGAGGAGGAGTGCCCGGAGGAGACCAGGGTCTGCCGTTCATCACCGGCTTCTCCCGGCTCTGCTCATGCGTGACCTCCCACTTCACTGCCTTTTATTATTCATGTGTTTATCTGATGGCGGGTTTCGTTTGTAGAGTGTATGGAGCGGAGGGAGGGGAGGGAGGGGAGGGAGGGGAGGGGAGGAGGGAGGGAAAGCGTCTCTACTCGACTCCATCCATGAATGTTTTGAAGGAAGGGGGGTTTTGGAAACCCCCCCCCTTTTGATCAATCGACGTTGAAAGGGAATCCGCCACACGCGGAATGACTCGGGGGAACAGTGGGGGGCCAGACCACCAAAGGATAACGGGCGGAGGGGGTGGGGTGGGGTGGGGGGGTGGTGGCGCACGGGTTGTGTGGTGCATGGGTGGGTCTGCCCGCGTGCAATAACCGCACACAAGCATCCAGTTTGGAAGTCGTACGCATACAGCATAATACACCAAAGTCAAAGTGGGGGGTGTTCCAGACTCATGGTCGATACAAAATGGAGGATTTGCGTGCGCATCGGAAAAACGGATCAGATTCCCATCGAGTCGTCGCTACAAACGTAGCAAACGGCCCGGCCGTCGGGATGATGAGGTGAATGTCGAGAAAAAGCAGCAGCTGCCTTCGCCTCATCTGGAACACAATCAGTCCACACCCTGCCGCTAATGTGCCCATCGATTCGTAACACCAATATGTAATCGCTTATAGATTCACACACACACACACACACACACACACACACACGCACACACACGCAAACACACACACACACACACACACACACACACACACAGAAACCGACAATGTCAAAGCAGGATGCAGCTCTTCATTATCTGCAGTGGCAATCTTTATAGTGCCTCTGATATTAAAGGAACGCCAGAGGACAACAATTTCATGGGGAACAGATTGGTGATTAATTGATAGAATACGGAGTGATAAAAACAACAGAGCTACATCAACAACAGCGGGCGGGCGGAAGAGACGAGGTGGACTTCCCGGTCGTCGGGAACAGGAGCGGGGGTGGCCACGCGGTTAAACGTTCTGAGCCACAGAGCTGAACGCTCTGACAGTGACTCATGGGTCGTTTGCCGGCGACAGCCGCTCACTCAACCGCCGTGGAAGCGGAGCGCCGGGCGTGCTTTCTTTGTCCGAGACTAGACCAGAACAATGAGCCTCGCTGCGATCCGTCACTTTCACTTAAGTGACAACACGACGGCGAGGGGGGCGGTGCAATGACGGCAGCTCCGTTTGGGGACGAGAAAAAAGTGACTTCCACCACACGAAATAATAGGTTGACGTAACGAAAAAACACAGTTTTAAGTGTGTTAAGACACGAATGCCCACAAGTCACGTACTGTCACTAAGTCATGTATCAACATCTATTCCCGGACCCTATTCCGGTCAACCCCCCCCCCAGCTCGAACGACCTGGTGGTCCCACCGCGTCGATACCGAAACACGACGCAACTCCAGTTGTTTCCCAGGGTGCTCTTCTTGTTCCCTAGCAACGTGATCAAAGCAAATTCCCGGGCTCCAGATGAATTAACCATGCCCATATATGCTACGGCAACAGTCATTACAATAGCAGGCTGAGCCTAATTACATGTTAAGCCCGTAAGATGCAACCGCAAATGCTGCTCAGCACAGAAACCCCGGGGAGGAAATATGCATAGTTTGACACGGGCCTTACCGTAAGACACCTACGTAAACAGCGGAATCTGCGACAGCCGTGTTATGATATGGAAATGCCTGTACGATGCCTGTGAGTGCGTGCGCGCCGAGATCATGGACTGTGTACGAAGGACGCTGAGGCATCGCACGCCTATTAAAGGGCAAACTGTGAATGCTCCACAGATGTGGAGCATCAGAGATATATTTACACGATTACAACAACAACGACAACCGACTCCTGGAGCCGACGCGAGCCTCGCTGCACGAGGAGATGACGCCTCACCGTGGGTCAGCGTCGGGGAGGGGGAAAGATACCCGGGAGCACCATACCAGGGAGAGGGGAACGACGAACAAAGTGTGTGTGAGCAATTATGCCCCGCCTAGGGTGTTGCGGTGTTCTCTATTTAACACCATCAAGCCCCTTCCACAGGGAGTCACCCCCGCTACACAAGTCAACGCAACACACACACACACACACACGTTAAGCACGCACACACACACACACACACACACACGCACACGCTTTATCCCATCCTTTCTCACATGCTGCCTCTCATTTCTAGACTCAGCTGGAGGAATGAGAGAGAGATGAGAGAGAGAGAGAGAGAGAGAGAGAGAGAGAGAGAGAGAGAGAGCGAGGGGGGGGAGAGAGAGAAAGAGGAGAAAGTGTGAGTGTGAGAGAGAGAGAGAGAGAAAAGAGAGGGGAGCGAGAGAGAGAGAGAGAGAGAGAGAGAGAGAGAGAGAGGAGGGAGATCGAGAGAGCAAGAGAAAGAGAGAGAGAGCGCGAGAGATGGATATGTGCATCCGACAACACCACAAAACATCACCAGCATTCAGAGAAGTCTCAAAGGCTTTCCCCACTAGGGTCACTGTGTTGGTCGAGCTGTCAAAAGCTACCGCCTATAGAAACCACACTATAGATCACTCTCCCACAAAGTTTATACCAACCCTGCATAAAGTATATATATATATATATATATATATATATATAAATATTCATAGATATTATGTTACGCAGAAGGCGATGCTAAACATTGTCAGTGATGTTCTCCCTCTCCCCCCCCCACCACATAACCTTTGATATTTTGGGTATTTTTCCCGTTAAAAAGATGATGTGTTTGGCTAAGGAAGGAAATAAAGAACAAGCTGTCACACTGGGTGGTGTTGACGGAGCGGGAAGGAAAGGTGAGGTGGGGGAGGAGGTGGGTGGGGGCCGGGCAGCAGTTCAGTTCAAGTCCAGGGTGTGCGTGCCTGTGTGTGCGTGTACATGCGTCTGTGTGTGTGTGTGTGTGTGTGTGTGTGTGTGTGCATGTATCTGTATGTGTGTGTGTGTGTGTGTGTGTGTGTCTTTGTGTGTGCCTGCATCTGTGCGTCAGTTTGTGCGTGCGTCAGTGTGTGTTTGCTGACTGATGAAATTACCCCGGGCAGGGGTAGGAAATCGAATGTGGACCGCTGTTGCAAATCTCCCTGCCTGCTTCCCTTCTGACGTCCACACTGTGGCTTACTGGCAGTCGCTCTCCTGTCCCGGACACTACACTTGTTAGTTCATTCTGCCCCGCCACCCCCCACCTCGCTCAGTTTGTGTGTGTGTGTGGCGAAAGCTGTTCTCGCAACCCCCCACCCTCTCCCCCCCTGGCACCCCTTTCTTCTCCCTTCAAAACACTGCATTTCTTCTTTGTTTCCTCTCATCGTGGCGTGGGAGGGCACCCCCCGGTGACACCGCCAAAACACAGAGGACACGGCGGTGTAAACAACCGCCGTGTCCCCTCCCCCCATCGCTCTCTCTCTCTCTTTTTTTCACGTTCGCCCTCTCTCTCTCTCTCCTCCTTTTTTCTCGTCCTCGCCTTTTTTCATGACATGATTTCACTCGCAACGGAGAAAGTTGCTCCCCCGATCAACTTTTTCTCCACAGCACCACTTTTTTTTTTTTTTACCCTCTCTGAGCGCGTTGCTTTTTTTTTCCCCTCTCGCTCTGCTAGGTTTTTTTTCCTCCTCTTCAAGAGCCGCGGCTGTGGTGGCAGTCTCTTTGTGGAAGTCTCCCACTGAGACTCTTCTGATTCTACTTTTTCCGGGTATATATGATCGCTGCTAGACCCCCCGGAGGCCGCTGACGACTAAGCGCTGGAACGACAACCAGAGCCGTTTGTCGGCTTGCGAGTCGAGACGCACACAACGTTTTTTTCCCCGTGTCGTTGGATCTGTGTACGTCTCAGTTGTATATGTGTTATAATACTGTTTATGTTGACGAATGTACAGCAAGTCTATTTGAAGGAAATGAACTCAACAAGCACTCCAGAGACTGGAGTCTGAATGCAGGCTCGCTCTCGCTCTCTCTCTCCCTCTCTCTCTCTCTCTCTCTCTCTCTCACAGGGAAGCCAAACACAATGTCTTAACCGTTGTGGAGCACAAAGCCCCCTTTATCTCATACACAGGGGCGGCCATGTTCGCTTATCGGGGGTCAACCGTTCTCGATTTTACTGGACATGTCTCAGAAATATCTCGAGCAAAAGGTCCCAATGAGGGGGAAAGTAACACACCGACCAAACCAGAATGTATTCTCATTGAGTAGGAACCGGCAATACTGTACCACAGCTTGAATTGTGTTATGCTCAAGGTAAAAACTACTGACCTCGCATTATCATGACGCGTTTAGCTGCATTCCAACATAATCACTGTAAATGTATTCATTTGTAAAAAAACACAGCTTATACAACCAAACCAACAGGTTTGGTTTGGTCTTCTGTGCCAACATGCACAGAAGACACCGGCCCCATATATATTCGAATGGTTTTTAAAAACAGACATTCGAAGGTGAAAATTTATATTTGAATGTGGAAAAACACACACCCGGGGCAGCCGCGGTGCGGCAGTCTGCTTTGTGAGTGGGCGACCAGAACACTACAAGACAAGAGACAAGAGTCAAGCGACAAGTCAAGCGACAAGAGTCGGGACCTTAAGTTGCTTGCACAAAACTCTTGATCGGCACTCAAAACTTAAAAAACTTAAACCAGTATGCGCAGAGAGAGTGAGGAGGAGCGAGAGAGAGAGAGAGAAAAAGAGAGCGAGGTCTGCGGCCTTGGCCATTAGTTTACTTATTTAAATAAATTACCTATACAAGTAGTTATGTCTCGTTGTATTAGTTTGTCCTGTTATTGACATAATGCGCAAATATAGATAGATTCAAATAGTTCGAATATATGTGTTTTTTTTAGAGGGAATATTCAAACGTCATTTTTTAGCAATTTTGACAGCCCTAGTGTCTAATACAGGAAACAGTTTCTGTGGGGGTCATGGATAGGATGGTAGGTTGCTTGTGAGTGTCCTTCATAGCCTCACAGGGAACGAGTACCATCTCTGATTTGGGGCTTGGATTCAATGTTGTAGCGGAAACCGACAGGGATTGTTACAGGCAGAAATAAAAACCATTCAGTTCCCTGATTGGTTTCCCAGATTGAAAAGCTCTAAACACAATCTTTGCATCGAGGCGCACACCGTGGCCCCTGACTTCAAAGTGCCCCTCGGAGCAGACAAAAGGGGAAAAGGGCCGCATTTGATTCCTCCTCTCGTCGCCATGACATCAACAAGATGGACGCCCTCCATCGTTAAGGCTCTCTCTCCCTCCTCATCTCCATTAACAGGAGCAGCCACCTGCTCCGTCCTACAAACTGCCAATTTACCGCTGGGGCTAACGAGGACGCTTCTGTCCCCAACACATGCCTTTATCACCGCTCTCAGGAAGAAAGAGAGAGAGAGAGAGAGAGCGAGATTAGAAGAGGAGAGAGAGAGAGAGAGAGAGAGAGAGAGAGAGAGAGAGAGAGCGAGAGAAACCTGCAGACCTGCCCTCCCCATGGCAGCCAACCTGCCCTGGATCCCAGCCGCATGCGGCGGAAGGCACCATTTTATTTCTTTATTTGCGGTTATAAATCAGATGTGTGAATTTAGACACATGCTACGAAAGGAGCGGGGAAGCTGGGGTTAGGGGCATCTTGCTCAAGGGCGCGTACAGGCAGACGGCGCACGCGGGGGAATTGAACCCGGCGCCTCGCGGAACACCATAACCACTTCATCACCCGCCCCTGGAGGGAGACTGTGACAGGCCGCCTCTTGATTTTCTCGTCATATTGTTTTGTCTCCTCCGTGTCCTTCGAGGGGACCCCATGTGGAATCTTTCACGGCCCTTTTTACGATAATGCCCTCTCCCCCCCCGAAACCTCGGCCCGACCGATTTCTCAGACTGGTACGAAACAGGTGTTTTTCTCGTAGTGCCTTTCGCCATTCCTCTGCTCCGCTAATCCCATTTATGTCGACCGCCGGGGCCCGAGTCGCTCTGAGAAAGCATTGCCCAATTTCCCTAATCGATGGGAGTCGTCCTTTCTCCCCCCGTCTAACCCCCCTCTCTCCCTCCAAAGTCTGGTGTCTGGCGATCATTGCCTCCCATTTGTCGGGGCGAGGGGGGGGGGTACAAATGTTTGCGCCATTATTCTGTGTTGTCAAGCGAAAAACGGCGTGCGTTTGTGGGGAAGCCATTAACCTGCCAATGGGAGCCGAGCACAACACTATCAACAGCGGCTGCAGCCAGACACACACTCGCAGTCACTTGCTTGCGCACATTCACACGTTCACGCAGCGTGAGGAGGCATCCGCCGTTTCAAATGGATGATTCACTTGATTAGAAATAGTCATAATAATTATATATATACAAAGTACAAAGTACAAATAATATTTGTATAAACGACAAATAAACTAGACCTCAAACTCGCCTCAAGGTGGCGCCTCGAATCAGCTCACCTTTGGAACGACCCCACTCACTCACATTCACATTCAGGGCATCAGGCAGACGCTTTTATCCGACGCACAGCGACGGCGGAGTCAACCATGCAGGGCGACAGCCAGCTCGTCAGGAGCAGTCAGGGGGAGGGTGTCTTGCTCAAGGACACCTGAACACACAGCTTTAGAGTATCAAACTAGCAACCTTCCGGTTACGAGTCAACCTGCTCTACCTCCTGAGCCAAACCAGCCACCCTGATCGCCCCCCAATCTATCAATACCCAGAGCCTTACGTGTGAACAACGCACACTGCACCGCTGAACACAACTGCTGTCCTCACAGGGACCATCTTGTTTTCCATCCCAGGGTTGTGCGTTGGCACGGCGCTCGCGCTCTCTCTCTCTCTCTCTCTCTCTCTCTCTCGCCCGACATGCCTCCGGGACTTCAGAGAACAATCAGACGACGTGTTGTTTGGCAAACGACGTGCGCGACTGTGCGTACGTTTAAGACGCAACATCTGGCCATTAATGGGCGGCGGCTTTCTTGCGAACGCCATCTGCGTTATAACAACGGGGGCGGGGGGGGACAGAGAAGCTGTCATCTCGTCGTGAAGTTTATCTCAAAAGGTGGACGGGATTCTGGGCCGACATTGAGATGTGACCCCTAGGGTGTCACTCCAAAAGCGCTCTGTATACATACATATATACAGTATATATATATATATATATATATATATATATGTATGGTTAGAAGTCACCCTGTAGCCCATAAGAAAGCGCTGAGTACAGAGGGAACAAGATGAATTGGGCCACACATGCATTATGCATGAGGCCGAGCCAGAGACGGCTCTATGGGTTCTGGCTGACTGAGTGCGGAGCCATGGAGTTATTTCACCCGCTTGGAAGAAGGAGGAAAAAAAAAAAAAAAAGGAGAAAAAGAACCCAGGCCTCGTCCATCCATACCTCATCGCGGATGAACCTGTGAGCGGCTTAAACCAATTGAAGCCAATGTTTGTTAGCTCCGCGGACTGTGTGTTTAATTAAACGCGCCACGGTGTGTTAGCGAGGAGGTCAGCCGCGGCCTGAGTGGTTGTAATCGCGCCCACGCCTCTCAGAACAATCAAGGACGACGGGTAGCACCCCGGTTTGGACACCGCGGCGGTCTAGAAACTATAGATTACACAGGATATAGCAATGCTTAAAAGTGTAGGGCCATTTTATCGACATTGTTATCGTCAAATCACCCAATAAAACCACGATCGGATACTCTCCGAGCACGCAGCTGTAGTGTTTAGCGTCGACTCGTACCCTTGTTAACAGTGTTGATTAAACGCAGTAAGGGAAGATATTATTCATAGCAAAGGCGTATTCTAAAGCAATGATATATGCCCTGTCATGAAAACAGGAGGGCGTCTATTTATTAACGTTTTTTACCTCAGAACGCAGTGAGCTGGCGGTTTCTTTGGGTCCGGCACTAAAACAAAGTCAGGCATGTGTGTTTGGCGTCATGGTGGTTCATAATTACATCCGGGCTCAACCTGAGTGGGAGATTAAGTTCCCTTGAGGTACCTGACGATCCAGTAGCTGAAGTACAATAGATAGTGTTAAAACAAACCGAAAAGCACCAGCACCACTCTGGACCACTCGGAATAGGTTTTTTATTTTCCTGGACACACCGCTTTTGAGATGTTGCACTTCCAGGAGACGTTATCTCTACAGGGAGCGAGGCAGATATTTTCCGACATGCAGTCGGGCACTCACACACGGATATATTGCACATCGTGGTGTTTTCAGAGGGAATGGGGAAGGATGGGGAAGAAAATGAAAACACTAAAGCACATTAGGAGGGGAGCAGGGCGAAACCACATCACCAAGCACTGCATGCGATGGAGGGGCGGGCCATGAATAATGAATGCATCGCTGTGGCGGCGAATATGGAATGGGTAGAAACACAGATGGAATCGACGGGCAAGTTGGGTCAAAGTCTCAATACCTGTACATAAAACCTGCAGGAGCGTTCTCTTTTCTGGAGCTGCAAATCCAAGGAGAATCACAGTGTTAAAAAAAAAAAAAAAAGAGTAATTAGCCGGGACAAATGCCATCACTTATAAAACAACAAACAACTAACGACCTGAAAGTTGTACAAAACTGTAGTGCCGCGCGATTGACACTAACGAGGTAAAGAGCCAGTCCCGTCATTAATTACGCCCCCTCTCCTGGAAAGCTAAGCACCTTTTGCTAATGAGCAGGCGGCGTGCGGGGTGAGGGGCCGCATGGGGCCAGACCTGGGAGACGCCACCAAACGCGCTTTTTAACTGAAGTTTCAAGGCGACTATTATGTCTGACCTGCAGATAAACGGACGTTACTTCTGCAGGTGGGAGTCACTCTGACTTTCTGTGATTTTACAGGCGGCAGTTGTAAAATGTGCCCCGACGCACGATGACTCATAAAATCAGGGGGAGGGAGAAAATTTAGATGCACCCGGAAACAGATGTATCTCCGACAGGTAGGTCAGTACTCGGCGCAGCCACGACAAGGATATAAAGCGCCCCCTACCCTGAAGAGAGACCCGTGCGTCCACGAACAAGAAGGCCTTCTTGAGCTCCGCGCCGGCGGCTAACGGCGCTAACAGTTAGCCCCTCTCCGCCGAGTGCTTCCGTTAGCCACGTTAGCCCGCGTGGCTATGATCGTGAGGAGGGAGCCACAGATCTCGCCCTTTGCCGATCAGATCCCCCCTTCCCTTTGTCTGCCCGGCGGAGTGTGTAGAGTTCCGCTATCAAAGGCATCTTTAATTCGCTTAGCTCTGTGCAGATTGTGTCAAAGTGATTGAACATCGGGAGGTAAACATCACGCCTCGCGCCAGACTGCTTGTGAAAGAGTTTCGGGCTGCTCTTTGTCTTTTGACTTTGGAGAAGCGAGGACAGGGGAGCATAATAGGAAATCTACGTTGTTCATCTCTATACCATTCCGTTCATTGTCTTGTGTGTTTCCCTTCGCTCTGCAGAGCCGATTCAACCGGAGAACATTAGAGAGGAGAAGACAAGACGACTGTCTACTAAGGAGCCACTGTGGCTTCGGTGATCTCCTTGTTAATCTTCATCAAACAACGTTCGCGCCAGATCTCGCTCATTAGGGCCCTCATCATCGCCAGGGAAAATGAAGTGGTACCGTGTCCCGTCTATCTCTTTGCTCTCCCTCGAGTTTTGGCACCTTTTTATTTGATTTGGATTTTTTTCGAGTGGCATTATAAATTCAAGTTGATCATCAGCACAAATTTGTTCCATCGCGTTGCTCTTCTGAATAACTCTCCTCTCCCCTCTTGTCCATCTTTCCCGAGCGCTGCTTCCAGGGAGAAGACTGGCACTAAAAATCTCAATGGGGGACAGCTGGGCCTTATGCGGCGCTGAAATTAAAGTGAAACCAAAACTAAATAAAAAGGGATGGGGTAACAGGTGTTCCCATTCCAGGGGCACCGATCGAACATATTAACAGGCTGACATTTTCAATTCCACTTATGTTTGGGTGCTCTGCCGACAGATCTATTTTTATTTTTTCCGCCTTGCCTTACTGGTCCCTCTGGTATTCTCTGGGTGTGAATTTGAGAAGATTAATCGCATTAGCTCCATCTTGAGTGAGATAAAATAATAATAACACATTGAGAAGAACCAGGCTTCTTCAATGCGCCTCATTTAAATCTGTTCTTTTGTGCGCTTACTGGTCAAAGCCGAGTGGGGAAAAAGTAATTTTATCAATTTATAAGTTTGTCACAATACAAGACAGTATATAAGACAGTATGGAAGCCTAAGCTTTGCTAACTGTTAGCATGCCCCTTCAAAATGGTCTTAGTTATTATTAATAATATATACTTATTAGACTTACGAAGAACTCTGATTGAACTCTCCCAAACTTGGATATTAACGAGGAAGGCCTGCTTAAGCAGAAGGCGCTATGGAAGAAACAAAACAGTCTCATTGCACTGCCTTCATTTGAGGCTGCCCATACTGAGTGCGGATATCAAACAGTGTGGATAGGTGAGGCAGGGCTTTCCCAGGTGGGGGTGGGGGGGGGGTTAATGTTCATCCTAGCTGTCAGCTACCGCCAGATCGCCTGTCGAGAGAAACGAGAAGCGAGAAACGACAAACACCCCGGGTCCGTTATCGCACCGCTCTTTCAAAGAAGGCTCTTTTGAGAACGCTCTTTCGTTGTGATCGTCCTCCCTTTGCGGTCCGTCTCGGGCGTACCTTGTTGAGGCTGCGTGCGGCGCTGTCCTTGCCGCCGGGCGTGAGGTTCCTCAGCTGCACGTCCAGCAGGTCCACCAGCTGCACCATGTGGCGCACCGTGGACGTGATGTCCCCCGCCTGGAGGTTGCTCTTGGTCTGCTCCGCCAGCTCGCGGGCGATGGCCGCCGCCGTCTCACCCGCTTTGATCTGAGGGGGGGGAGGGGAGGGGGAGGGATTGGTGTCATTTTTTTTTTACTCCAAACTGAAACTGAAAGTGAAACTGAAAGGGAAACTGAAAGAGGCACTGAAATGAAATGTGTAAAACGCTACATATGCTATGTATATCATGCATATTTGCATAATATATACATAACACATACATTCACACATATTGTCATTTTTGGATTACGTTCATGATGACGTTTTTTTTTTTACCCTTGCATCTGATGGAAAAAGAATATCCAAAAGCATGACGCGCATGGCTCCATATATAGAACGTGTACCTTGACTTCACGTTTGCCACGCTATTTGGCTGATACTTTCTCCCTCTGTCGAGCGCGGGAACATTATGTGCAATTATCGCATGCAATGCTATCCTTTGGCCAAGAACAAACCGGGGCCAATACAGATCCAGAGGCAATTATGAAATCAACCATTGCAAACATTTCCCTAGACATCCATTATGGATCTGATGACATGCTATTTACGGATTTGTGAGGAAATGGGTGTGCGTGTGTTTAGCACGGCAGATGCTGCCTTGTTTGTAATGGATTTTGTTCTGCTGTGCTGAGATGACACGGACTCCAGAAGACTAAAAAAAAATATATATATACACCACGCCGCACGCCGCACGCTCACTTTGCGAGGCCAAGAGGAAATGGGACTACTCAATTGCCAGGCTAAGCTTGCTCCATATGTCAGGCGTATGGAGTACTAAACCTCGGCAAAGGATGGTCCCCATTATTGACTTTCAAGGCTTTCATGAAAATTTAAATATAGCAAATTAAATAAAAAACGATTCTTTATTTAAAATCAACACTACGATTAACTCTACTGCCCTTACCTTATGGCAAGGCTTACTGACAAATGGCTGTGGACTTTGAGCAAGGCACGCTATTCAATTATTCTGGAGTTGGTATTTGGGAGATACTAACTCCATCTTAATAACAGGGCTGTCCCCATTGTCTTGTATTGGATTACAATCGGTTGGCTCCAAATTAGAAACCATTATGTAAAACATTCAGGATTAAATTAAATCAATTTAAAGTTATTCAATCAATTAAAACAACAATATGTACACAGATTGCTGTTGGCAATGCCCCCCCCCTCCTGGCGTTAATGGTACGACTGCTCCCTAATGGTCTTGTAGGTTGTTTGTGTGTTTGTGTTGCCATCGTCTCCCGTTAACCTTGGAGCTCGGCAAGCAAAGGAACTGTTGATTTATAGCTCTGTGGTGTTGACATCCGTGTTCACTGTTTTCCTGCCTTCTCCCCACGACAGGTTCTGTATTCGGGTAAATAAAGCCTTCATTTGCTCCTCCGTCTCCCAACCGTGTGTCTCTTATGGTTTGTGCGTAGTTCCCTCTTGCCGGTGGTGTCGGAACATTTCTTTCTATTTCATCGTTTTCTGAGCCTTTTCGTGAGTTTTCCAACCGACTTTCTACCATCTATATCTAGCTAGCTTTAATCTTTCTCCCCCTCTCTCTCACTCTCGCACACACACACACACACACACACACACACACACACACACACGTGTCAGTCTGCACACACACACACACACACAGACAGGCTTCCACACACACACACACACACACACACACACACACACACACACACACACACACACACACACACACACACACACACACACACACACACACACACACCACAGCGCCTTCTCATCTAGCTCGAATCTTCTATATTTCTTTCATATCCCCCATTTCCACATCCCTAAAAAAGAAAAACTGCTTTTAATGTGGTGTGTGCCAGAAAATACGTGTACCTCCATCAGTCAATCACTTCAAAGCAATGCAGACGATGTTACGCTCAAAATGGCCGCCTCGCAAATGGAACCGCATCAATTTTTTTCCCGCCCCTTTCAACCGACAGTATAAATATTAACAAAATCAAGATTATTATTTGGGGTTTGGAGTTTGTCGTGAAGGCTGCGGACCATCTTAAATCCGAGACCTTGAAGACCTTCCATTGACGGGTATTTTGAAGGCCTCCCTAGCCAGGTTGTGAATCATTTAATCACGCTGGCCTGAATCACTCATCGATACCTCCAACAAGGTTCAAACTGTCGAGGATCTCCCACCGCTGTGCTATCGGCTAAACAGCCATAGTGTGTTGGACGTGAGCCGGGGGGGGGGTGGGGAGGGGTGGGGGGGGGGGTGGGGGGCCCCGTTTCCTGTTCCAATCCGATACTTTGATTACTGTAAGAGAAACCGCGGTGACATCACCTAACGGACCGCCTGATTTGCCGAGCCACTTGCCGTGATTGCCTCCGTTGTTTATTAATCAAGGCCAATTACATCATTCAGATTAGGACGTGTCTGTAGGACATCATGTCCACTCTGGGGGCCTTTCGCTCGCTCGCTCTCTCTCGCCATCTATCTGCCTCCCATTTTTCTCTCTCTATCACTATATTCCCAATCACTCTCTATCCGTCTCTCACCATGTAGTGATCACTCTCTCTCTATCTCCATCACTCTCCCTGTCTCTCACTCTATTTTCCCCCACTCTGTCTCTGTCTTTGAAGCTCTCTCTCTGTCCATCTATCTATCCATGTTTCCTCTCTATCTCTTGTCCTCTCTCTATCTCGTCCTTTCCATCACTCTCCCTATCTCTCCATCTCTCTCTCTCTCTCTCTCTCTCTCTCTCTCTCTCGTCCTTTCCATCACTTTCTCCCTCTCTCTCTCTCTGTCTCTCCACCTTTCCATCACTCGTCCCTCTCTCTCTCTCTCTCTCTCGTCCTTTCCATCACTTTCTCCCTCTCTCTCTCTCTGTCTCTCAACCTTTCCATCACTCGTCCCTCTCTCTCTCTCGTCCTTGGTCAACAATAAAAAAAAAGAGAGAAAAACCTGAGAGCAGTAGTCAATTCGAGAGCACTAATACTAGCTATACGACCACCGGCACATAAGCAATGAACCTCATAGCCGCCGCCGCGCTAACAGCCTCAAAGAGCCGTGGCAGCCGACGGAGGAGTGAACAATAAAGCGCTGGAACAGAGACGAGGACGAGCGGGAGGAGAACGGCGCCGAACGAACGTCAGCATAATGGCACCGCGCGTCCGCAAAACAAACGTCCCACTCTGGCTTTTTATGGCACTCCTCAAGTGGCATTCTGCTTGGGAAAATTGCACCTGACACATTAATACCCCCCTCCTCCTCCCCCTCCACCACCCAGACATCCACTCTGCGAGACGCTGTTTGCCTAATAGGCCGCCTGGCTGGTGGCGGTGGTGTGCAAAGGCGGGTGGTTCTCCGCCACCCCGTGACACCACCCAAGCAATGGGTAGACAGCAGCGGGTGTTTTTTTAACTTTTTTAACCTTTTCCCCGCATTAAAACATTCTCCCCGGTATGCAACGTCGTTATAGTCTCAGGCGCTGCCTATATATATATATCGTGGAGTACCTCCGCCGAGGAAAAACAAAGACACACACAGGCTGTGTGGGGAGGATTTTGCAGTGCCAAAACCACATGCCTCGGCCATTAAGTATTACTAATGCCCTAGCAGGCGGTCCAAAGCGTTTCTTTATTCTAAACAGTCTGTGACCGTTCGCCGCCTGTGGCTTTGATGTCGGTGGAATCTCGACACCCCCGGCGAACCACGATTCCATTTCCTTTTTTTTTGAGCGAGGCCTTTCGACTAATCAATACCTTAAACTGACCAATTAGGCTCCGGGGTGGGAATGAAAACAACATTTGGAGCGGTTGTTAAAAACAGACGGACGGAGTGATGCCAGGAGACGCGGTAATTGTGCTTTTTAAGCTCAGGGGCCCCTCTGCTTCACTACTCTCCCCACCTCTGAAAGTATAAATTATTTACAAAGGTATATTTAAAGGCCAGGCACATACGTCCTAATGAGTCAATCGAACCGAAATCGGGTGATTTATTCATGCCGCTTGTTACAGCGCCTCGGTCCAGAGGGTGGGTTGGGCACAGAAGTGCCATTTGCCTGAGTGGTTCACCAGGTCGTTCTTAATTAAGGACCGAAGGCGGGTGTGTTGCGCTCTGTGGAAGCCAGGCTCCGTCTACAGCGGGGAGGAGAGTGGTTGGCACGGCGACAGTTGCCGTGGCGGTCGGCCGTGGCGATTCACGGTGGCGATTCACAGTGGCGGTGGCGGCTGGTGGTGGCGGCTGGTGGTGGGTGCGTACCTTCTGGCTGATGATGTTCACCCAGGGAGAGGTGCAGTTGCTGAGGTCGGGTCCCTGGGGGTCCCAGTAGCCCTCGGGCCCCACGCACGCGTACGTGGCCGCTCCTGGGGAGGAGGACGGAGAGAGAGACAGAGAGCGAGTGAGGAATAAAACGAGAAGGACAGCAGGGGTTGGGAAAATGAGAAAAGAGGACAAGGAAAGTAAGTAAATAATAAAAAAACAAACAGAATGCAGCGGAAAAAGAAGAAAGAGAAGAGAAATAATGAAAAAAGAGACAGGGTAAAAATCGGGACATGTGGGTCAGTGACAATATAATGACGCTTCGCTCTGACCCTGGAATTCAATTTAAGACGTGACGTAATGCCGCTGATGAAACAGGGCAGCTCCTGCTCTGTGATTTATAACCTGTGTGTTTGTGTGTGTGTGTGTGTGTGCGCCACACCGCACGCACACTTGTCAAGGGTCAGGATCGAGAGACCATGTGCGAGAGTGTGCTCCAGTTAATGCAATCCCTCTGGGCCAAAGCAAGCCTGTTTACTTACTCACTGCTGCCCGTCGTCACTTTACACACACACTGTGTTCCCGTTTCACCCCCCCCCCCACCCCCCGCTACCCTACGCACTATCACCAGCACCCCCTCCTCCCTTAGGACACGGCTCGGCGACGGATCACACATAGCATGCCCTTACTTAACACGTAGCCTAGATGTGGACCAAAAAAAAGGTTAATTTGATTAATTTCCGGATTAACTTCCGGAACCGGATTGCTGTTTGATGTCACCTGACGCCTATGAGTGGCTCTTTGAGTGCGAGAGACGGCCTTGACACCGGGACGATTTGACAGACTTTTTTGAACAAAGATTTCAGAGGATGATGCTATTGACGGGCGTTTAAGTTTTGGCACTCTCTGCGTCTGTGTTTTTCAACCGCACATCACCGCTCGTAGAAGTAAGTCTTCCTCAAGGCCGGTTTTTCTTTTGTGTGGCGGACGTCGCCATGGAAACGCGTGAAAAAACCTGCACCGCGCCGCGCCGTTCCTCCCAGCTGCTCGCAGAGATCAGGGCTGGTCTCGTTCTCATACTTATTTCGGCGATAAAAGCAAAGTAGACAATAACCTCTCGCCCAGCGTGGACTTCCGTCTGTGTCGCCATGGAAGCCAGAATGTTGCCGCCTCGCTCAGCGACAACCGGCGGTCTTTGTGATTCAGCCGGGCGAGGCCCGGGGAGCTCCCACCGTGTGTCAGCCAGGAATATTTGAGTGCAAGGAAGCGACGCATGAGGGCCTATTCACCTTCTGTGCCTTCCTGTCGCCGAGCACAGAAACGTTGGCTGGCTTGTGTTCTCCGGGAAATAAAGGAGATCACATGGAAAGGCTGACCCCCTCGCTGGATGGGAAAGGGCCTGTTTCCGGCGCAGGGTGAAAGCAAATCCTCTCCTACTTTTTCCAACATTTTCGGTGGGTGGATTGTAAACAGTGGAAATAAAAAATATTTTCTTTTGGAATATGGACTGATGAACTTAACTAAACTTGAATGTTATCCATTTGAAAAAGGAGCCTTTCCAATACTCTTATTATGATGTTTGATTCATCATTTTTGTGCGTTTCTTGTAGTCATGCTCTGGTTTTGAATTTGTGTCTCTTTTTAAGTCCACCGACATGGACTTAAACTCGCCTTGACTCAATTCCCCATCTGGGCTGACTGCAGCATCGTTCTTATCCAACTCTTAATTCTGCTGAACTTTCTCCCCCAGACTGATGTAACATGTAATTAATACAAATAAGGGGCTATTTCAATTCTGTTGAAACTTCAGTTTCATTTCCAGGGAGGGAATTGGGAATTGACTTCAAGGGCATTGGGCGAATATACACTGGTTTCTTGTCACCGTTGACGGCAGTGATTGGGGACAAAAAAGAAAACCCCAAAATGAAACTGTCCTTGTTTATGCCCTGGGGTATGGGGGTGGGGGGGGGGAGCGAGAGAGAGAGAGAGAGAGAGAGAGAGAGAGAAGAGAGAGAGCGAGATTGAGAGAAAGAACGAAAGAGAGAGAAAGAGAGAGAGAGACAAGAGAGAGTGAGAGAGAGCGAGAGAGAGACAAGAGAGAGCGAGAGAACGAAAGAGAGAGAAAGAGAGCGAGATCCAGCGAAAGAGAGCGAGAGTGCGGAGGGGACACGCCACTGACATTAACCGACATATTCAGATGATTGACACTTAATTTCCTACATCTAGTCCAGCTCGGACAGCCCGGTGTGTGATGAGTTCATAAGATAGACCGCGCCGCAGTAACCCGTCCGGAATGAGATGGACAAAAAAAACAAGCTAGTCTGAGCCTCGACAGATAGACAGATGGAGAGGAAGGGGAAAGGAGAGAGCGGAAAATAAAGAGAGAGACTGGGAGATAGATAGATAGGGGGGCCTGCTGAAGGAGAGATGGAACGATGATGACAGAGAGAGAGAGAGAGAGAGAGAGAGAGAGAGAAAGAAAGAACAAAAGAGAGAGAATGAGAGTAAGAATGAAAGAATGAGAGTGTGAGAGAGAAAGAGAAACAGCGAGAGAGAGAGAGAGCGAGAGCGTGAGAAAGAGCGAGAGAGTGAGAGCGAGAGAGAGAGAGAGAGACTGAAGGTCGGATGGGATGTGGCAAGAGGAAAAACTTTTCAAAGAGCCTTCGAAGGGCGGAAAACTCTCGGCGTAGCGGCGGCGGCGGCATTCCCGGGCGTTCCCGGGCTACGGCCGTCTCAGGAGCGCGTGCCGGCAGAGACCAAAGTCAGAGAAATACGTGCGTCTCTTATCTCGCCTGATGAGGGCAGCTCGCGAGGTCTCGACGGCGCCTCTGTTGATCATTAGCGGGGAGTACATGCGTACGTGTTTGTGTGTGTGTGTGTGTGTGTGTGGGTGCGTTGTGTGCGTGTCTCTGCTGCCGATGTGTACGCATTTTCCGTTTGATGAACTCGGAAATGGGTTCCATAGGAGACGAGACGGAATCACAAACACGACGCCGCGGCGGCCCCCAGCCGCCACCCAGAGTCGGCGCGACGCTCCGCCGTCGGGAAGCTTTCAAACAAGACGGAGGCTCCTCCACGCCAGTCAAGAGTTGATCCCTACATTTTTTTTTTGTTGTTGTTGTTGTTTTTAAGATTTCTTTTTGTTTTTGTATGCTTTATTACAGAGTGAGATAGAGGGGACGGGGGGGGGGTATGGAAGACAGAGGGGAAGACGTGGCGGCAAAAGGACCACGGGCAGGATTCAATCCCGGGTTGCTGCGTTCAGGCCTGAGCCTAATAATCTGTATTTTTTTTTTTTACGTCTGCGCAGAAGCCTCAGATGTAATCGGGTCCAAGTCTTTATTTAAACACGCAGACTCCTGGCCAAGCAGGCCAACCCACCAGGTACCTACCTGCCGGTGTGAGGGAGTGAAGGCATTGATTCCCTCTCGCTGTTTGGCGGCTAATTAAAAAAAACGATTTGTGGGAAGCCCCGGGCCTTTCTTAAAGCTTGTGGGGATTTTATCCTGTGCTTGCCTAGTGTGACCCCATGACCTTTGACCTCTGGGGGGGGGTCATACCTAAATTCTGGATCAGCACTCTCTCCGTCGGGCCCCATAATCACACACAGAAGGTTTTTTTAACCATACAATTTTGCTAATTTGTTTTGGGAGGGGGGGGGGAGATACACACAACTAATAGTTTCAGATGAATGTGACGAGTCGCGTTTTTAAAAGGCTTTGATGATCTTACAGCAATTTAATTACTCGTTTAATTTCAATCTCATTAGTTTCGAGACTTTCCTGTTTTAACACAAATTCACGGGTGCATCTTTATTTAGCGAATACGTCATTTCTTTGCTCACTTTGAAACATTACCATATATTTATTTTTCTATAAGACACCAAAGATACCACTCATCTTTTTTCAATAATTAGTCATACTTATTATTGGATTATATTATCACTCATTCGCACTCTGCAGACAAGAATTGTGTAAAGAAAAGACCCATTGTCTTGCATCTTCCGTCGCTCTCTGCAACGATACCTTGGCAGAGAGAGAGGCCACCATTAATATCTGGCCGCTAATGAGACAGAACCACACAAATACAGAGCGCCGGCGCTCTTAACGGCAACGACTGAATGTGTTTACAGCTAATTAATGACGCTGGCTAATTGTTTCCTGCAAGTGAGAGAAACAAGAGATTTTCACTTGAGAGTGTGTGTGTTTGTGTGTGTGTGTGTGTGTCCGTGCGTGCGTGTCATCGCATCTGTGGTTTCTAAACACACACACGGCTATCTTTCGCCTTCACCCGTCTCTAACGATGTGAGTTATGCGGGCGTAGAGAATCAGAAGCAACAGGATGGAGCCGTGAAGGACATAGAAAGTAGTGGATACCACCAACCAATGAAATGATGTAAATTCATATTGGGAAGATTTGTTTGAAAAAACATCCTGGGGCAGGACGAGGGTGTGGCGGCTAGGGACGCACAGAGAAACGATCCCGGGTTCAATCCCCAAAGAGACCATAAAAGGGTGTAAATAGTGTCTCAAATACTAAATAGTGAAAGGTTAATAAAACAATAAAGAAACATGAATCTAACTACTATGTTGTGGTGCACTGTCACTAATCCCAATCCCTTTTTGTGTACCTTAACCCAACATCAATCCCGTGAGTAGACTACTCTCCACCTCCGGCATGACTCAAACTGGATCAAAATGCGTTGCTACGGAAACGACCCCCCCCAAACATAAACAAATCATCAAAAAGCGGTTTACCCAGAGTCCCCGGCGGGCAGGGCATCCGGGCCACCAGGCCCTGGGTGGTGCGGGGCCAGGACACGTCCGCCATCACCATGGCGATGCAGTTCTCCGCCCGGACGGCGGGCAGGCGGGAGGAGGCCGGCGAGCGGCTGGCGCCGGCGGGCACGAAGGCCTGCGCCGGCGTGAGGGGCGGGGCCGCGCCGGTGGTGCTGGTGACGGTGGCGGCGGCGGAGGCGGTCGTCGTGGTGACCCGGGCGTTGCCGTTGCCGCCGCCGGCGACGGTGGTGGTGGTGCCGCCGCCGCCGTGGGCCCTGACGGTTCCGCCCAGGGCGCCGCGGTTCAGGGTGGAGGTGCCGCTGCCCGCGGCGGCGGCGGCAGTGGAGGTGGTGCTGGTCGCCACGGTGACGGGTGGGGCTCGGGACGTGGTGCGGGCGGTGGCGTCCATGAACACCATCACGGAGGAGGAGGACTCTGGGGGGGGGGGGGGGGGGGAGGAAGAGGCGGAGACGAGACGTCAGAATGAGACACAGATGCATACATGGTAAATTGACTGCATTTGTATAGAGCTTTATCCGAAGCACTTTGCGATATTGACATTCACCCATTCATGCACACATTCACACACTGACGGCGGAGTCAACCATGCAAGACGACAGCCGGCTCGTCGGGAGCAGTTCCCCCTGTACACGTCCGTCGACGCAGCTCATTGACTTTGCACGGGGCGCTCTCTCGAAATGCATTCTGGGTCCAATCAATCCGTTCCGTCGGCTCCGTTGCCTCCTTCAAAAAGTCGAGAAATGTTCAACTTTTCATGCAAGCGTCGGAGCGGTCGGCCAATCAGATCGCGTCCCCCGGTACGTCAGACACGCCCTCCGTCATCCGTCGACGGACGTGTGAACGCGTGGATGCGCGGACAGTGTGAACGCGGCGCCGGGGTGAGGCGTCTCGCTCGGGGGACACCTCGCCACTGGAGGAGCCGGGGATCGAACTAGCGACCTTGCTGTTACCGGCCAACCCGCTCTACCTCCCGAGCTACTGCCGCCCCCCAGGAAGAGCTGGAAAACACGGTGAGGGAAACGGATTGGAATCAGCCTGACGAGGAGGAGGTGTAAGTGCCTCAATGTGTTTCTCCCGGTTGAATGAAATGTAATTATTGCACAACAGCGTGGAGACACTCGCTGTTGTTCTGTTTCCTCCTCCCCCCCGCCCCCCCCACCACGCCGTTGATTTGTCTCCGCGCAGGAGCCTCACGTTCCCCCGAGCTTTCGGAGCGAGGCAACGGTAGGTAATGCACCGGGGGGGAGGGGGGAGGAAAGATGGGGGTGGGGTTATTTCAGTCCTCTCTCTTTGGACCAGCGCAGTGCAACCTCGATTGAAGACGTATGTCCTCAGTACACCGCCACGGTACACACACACACTGCTAAAGCACACACAGTACTGACACACATTGACACATGACACACACACACACACACACATACTACTGACACACACACACATACTACTGACACACACACACACACACACACACGACAGATGAAGGCTCAGACGTGAGGACATGCATGAGCCATGTTGCTCCTCAGGCCTTTCTCGGTGTGTGTGTGTGTGTGTGTGTGTGTGTGTGTGTTGGGGGGGAGGGGTTGGTTAAGTGCACATGGTCCACCGTGTCGGGTCGCTGTGCGCCGGCTGGGCCGAGGGGATAAGCCGGGATTACTCCGCTTCCTGATTGGTGGGTGCATCCGGGCCCACGGCCCTTATGGGGGTCCCTAATGTCCCCATTTACCTGAGCTGCTGGCGAGGAGGCAGTCGCCGTGGAAACCAAACACACACTAGTGAGTACACACACACACACACACACACACACACACACACACACTCAAACACACACAGTCGTGCTGCGGATGAAAGTGTAGAGATATAGACGTGTACATGCGTAAAGGCTCAATGGCTCGACACTAAAATGCACATTGTGGTCAAACATGGTCTCACACACACACCCACACACACACACAAGCACACATACACACAAACCCACACGAACACACCTCCATGACACTCCCTCATCAATCAATCAGCCTGCCCGCCCACACGGTTCTTTGTTCTTCGTTTTGCTCCCTTGGTAAAAAAAGGATTAGCAGCTACACGACATTAGCCCCGCGGCCGTACTAGTTTGTTATCATTTCCAGTTCTGGAGGAAACACATTAGTGCGTGGTGTGTAACAGCACAGCAGCCCTGAACAGTGACTGATGAAGACCCGTCAAACTCCCGATCGAGAGCAAACCGAGCGGAATTCGTTGTGTTCCCGGCGACTGTTATTGCTTTCAACGAGAGACTAAACCGCTAACTAGCTTATAAACGCTAACACAAGGTTCATTTAAGGTCAACCAAGTCCACAAATTTAACGGATACATTTCCTTCATGTCATCGCGTTGCCATAACCGCCGAAGCTTTCGATCGGACAGAGGTGAAACCAGTGGCAGCTGCTGGTCTTTCAAAGAGGGGAAGCTAATTTTCGGCCTACATCATATAAATTGTAAATTTATGTGTATATATATATATATGTGTGTAAATGATGCTCTCTGTTCCTTTTCAAGGAAATGCTCTGTCATACCAACTAGCTGTCTTTTCCAGTGACTTCACCAGTGTCCTCTCAATGGCCAGCAGAGCTAGGCTGCTTAAACGGCCTTGGTCCATTGTGTTAGGTGTAGGACTTTAGCCGCTTTAAAGGAGGAGAAGCTCCTTTCTACACCTGCAGATGTAGCTCTAATTGTTGCTACTAATGAAAACAGTTTGTAAAGCTGAGGCATTGCACTGTCCAACTCCATGTCTTTGAGGAACACCAAGAAATCACACAGCTTTCCGCTGTCACCCTGCAAGTCCTGATCTGAATACAGGACTTGAAGTTCAGACCTCAGGCTCCCTGAATCAAAGTGATGGCCAACTACCAAAACGATATTATACTTGAACAAGGAAATGTGGGAATTATGTTAAACTGAAGCAAGGAATTATATGAAATGTATGATGAAAATTGTCTAGCAATTTCGCCAAGCAAATATCAAGAAATAGGTTGCAGTTCGTCTTTCGACTCGCTTGCAAAATCCGCGACGGGACTGAGGAATGAAGACGGCTCCGGCAACTTTTTATAGTTCAAAATCGCTGTCAATCAAACGGCAACTCAGTCTTTCGCAGACCCTCCAATCATCACGCAGAAGCCCAGCGTCCAGGCCAGCCCACTCCTCCATTCACCCCCAGAGACGCTGAGCTGTTCTACGCAGCCCCATTGAAGTGGACGGACGCTGAGCTTCAACAGGCAAATGCACTGTGACGCTACGGGAAGGAAATCGAGTCAGTCGACCAGCGATAAGCAGCTGATTCTGAACAAACTCGTCTTCGAGATGGACGTGTTCTAACAGTATATATTTGACCATTTAATTTTTTTTAATTTTAGGGGGAGCTGAGCTTCCCTTGCAGTCTTAGAGAAATCGCCACTGGGTGAAACTGACCGACAACAATGGCCGCTGACAGCTTCATCAACTCACCGGACCCCCAGTGGAACCACAGCCAAACACGGCGTCCCAGTTTACGCACACTTTAAAGGTGTTGAACAATAAACCGTTAACAATAAAGCCGACAATAAAAAAACGTCCGCAAAAAACTGCAGACAATATACAATATACAGATGCAAAAAAAGCCAGAATAAACAGATACGAAAACCAACTGACTGAGAATCCTCCCCCACCGCCAAAATAATTTGTTGTCGCGCGTGTGTGTGTGTGTGTTTTAAACAGATACCAGAAACAGCCGACAACAAACAGATACGTAATACAGCCGACAATGACTGATTAAGCATCCTCACCACCCACTGCCAGAATAACTTGTTGCTGTGTTTGTGTGTGTGTGTGTGTGTGTGTGTGTGTGTGTGTGTGTGTGTGTGTGTGTGTTTTAGCATCAGCAGGTATCTCCGGCTCGACTGAGCAGCCACTTCATCAATGGAGTGAAACGTTTACAAGCGTTTAATCACAAAATAAGCACCCAACTTGTTAATGTGTGTGTGTGTGTGTGTGTGTATGTGTGTTTGTTTCCTTCAATCCCAGTCGCCTGGAAATGTCATTCGCAGTGCAGCTTCTAATAATCCTTTATGAGAACATGGAGATAATATATAATGGGAGCGGTGTCGTACCAGAGATACACAGCACTTAAACGCGACTCGGGAACACGAGTGCATGCACACACACGTGCATCCACACGCACACACACACACACACACACACACACACACACACACACACACACACACAGCCCCATTGCCGCCCATGTGACGAGTCCGGGTGAAAAACTGCTTGTGATTTCTTCCCAAACAAGGCTTCAACATTTGAAGCAAACGTCGCCATCACCACGACGATCTCCGTTGATATTATGCCGCGGGTCGGCACGATTATCCAGGATGATTTTTTGGGGGGGGCCAATCTCGCCCCCGAATACCCGACAGGGGGGCACCGATCGGGACCTGATCTACAGTTTGTCCCCGTGAGGAGGAAGTACAATAGGACACGGAGACGGAGACGTGTGCGGGAGAACATCACAAACGCTCACGTTGCTCGATGAGCTGGATCAGGACAAGCGCCGTCGTGTGTGTGTGGCGGTTGGTGTCGGCGTAACGGGCCTGTGTGTTGTGTGCTGGGGGCCTGGGGAGTTTAACTCTCCGCTGTGGCCATCTTGGATCTAGACACCAGCTGGGCGGCGGTCTGGGTCCAAGATGGTAACTTGGTATGTATGGATATTATGGAGACTCGAGGAACAGCCTCAAGGGTGTCAAGTTAACCACTCGTCTCCTTCAAACTGTCATGTTTCTCCCGCTCAGCCGATTGGAATGACAGGAGAGAACGGAGTGAACGCTTTGAAAGAAATATCCACAAGTAAATGTTGAGAGTGGGAGAGAGTGAGAGCGAGAGAGAGCGAGAGAGAGCGAGAGAGAACGAGAGAGAGCGAGAGAGAGCGAGAGAGAGCGAGAGATGCCGTAATTGCAATCTGATCATTGGGGGCCACGCCCACCTTTGAAAAACAACGCGTGGCGATTCTAGTCACGTTAGAATAGATAAGGGTTACCATGGAAACATGACTGTGCTAACGTCCACTCTCTAATGGAGTCAGCCAGAGTCACCACTCATCCCACAATATACCAGGCAAAACATGAGGCAAGGAGATACCTGTCAAGGATACTGCCTGTACACCACCAGTAGTAGCAGTATTATGAGTTGCGGACCGCGATAACGCAACATGTGGTGCCTATCAACAAGGAGCACAATGTGGCACTAGAATGTTCTGTGTGTTAAGAATGAGAAAGAACATACACAGAAAAAAGCACACCGCTACCAACTCCTGATAAAATTGCAGAGGAATGCAAGGCGACGTTTACAAAGACGGCTGCCATCCCTGTCATGGAATGGCAGACCCCACACGGGTGTGGCGTGAATGCGGTCTGTAGAATGGAACGGAGCGGTGCTAGTTCCAAACGACACAGTTGTTGTGAGGCTGCAGTTTCATCACTTTAGTATGAATGCTACTTCTTTTGTGATAAAGTATTCTCCCGAAGATGTACAAGAGATGGGGATGAATGGGAAAAAGAGCAACTCGGACAAAACTGGTCATGTTGGTTGCGTATAAAACCGAAGCTCTTTGGGACACAAGGACACACAACGACGCACAACACACACACGCACAAAGAAAAACGCATGTTGTTTCTTTGGAAAAGGTACAAGGACATTTTGTTGTGTGCTTGGCCGGTTTCCTTTGCTCCGTCACAAAAAAGGGTGGTGGTGGTGGTGGTGGTGGTGGGGGGGTGGGGGGGGGTGGTGGGGGTGGTGGGGGGGTGGTGGTGGGGGTGGTGGGGTGGGGGGGTGGTGGATGGTGGTGGTGGTGGGGGGGGGTGGTGGTGGTGAAAACAGCTGTCCGGGTTCAAGTGTGTGCGGACGCTGGGTGATATTTAGTATTCTGTGGAGGGCTGTTTCGGTGACCTACTGCTTTAGTGGCAAACATCTGCTCTGGCTGAGCTGGGCACAAAAAACGATATCTCTACATCTGACAGCACAGCGGGGACGAGAACACACGACCGCTGACGTCTCGCCCCCATCCTCCCCACCGGGGCAGTGGGAGACCATTAAGCTATAGCCCAGACCAGTGAAGCTATGGTACATAGTCCCCAGTACTGGGAGACCAGTGAAGCTATGGTCACCAGTACTGGGAGACCAGAGAAGCTATGGTACATAGTCCCCCGTACTGGGAGACCAGTGAAGCTATGGTCACCAGTACTGGGAGACCAGAGAAGCTATGGTACATAGTCCCCAATACTGGGAGACCAGTGAAGCTATGGTCACCAGTACTGGGAGACCAGAGAAGCTATGGTACATAGTCCCCAATACTGGGAGACCAGTGAAGCTATGGTCACCAGTACTGGGAGACCAGAGAAGCTATGGTACATAGTCCCCAATACTGGGAGACCAGTGAAGCTATGGTACATAGTCCCCAGTACTGGGAGACCAGTGAAGCTATGGTACATAGTCCCCAGTACTGGGAGACCAGTGAAGCTATGGTCACCAGTACTGGGAGACCGTTGAAGCTATAGAACATGGTCACCAGTAGGATACCAGTGAAGCTAAAGTCCCCAGTACTGGGAGACCATTGAAACTCAAGTCCCAGTACTGGGATACCATTGAAGCTATAGTCCCCAGTACTGGGAGACCAGTGAAGCTATAGTCCCCAGTACTGGGAGACCAGTGAAGCTATAGTCTATATAGCTATAGTGGGAGGCCATTGAAGCCATTGGGCCATTGAAGCCATGGGACATGTTTCAGAATAGATATACATTTTTTCATAAAGTAAAAAGGAAAAAAAGAGTAAAGCATTTCCTGTCCTTGACTGTCTGATCCATTAGGAACTCAGCATATTAATTTGCATAAAGCAGAAACATGATTCCTCGTTTTCTTACCCACCTCAAATATATTCATCATACATATTCAACCTACGGATATTTTAACTAGGCGGTCAGATATCTACATAATGGTGCAGGCGTGGAACAGTGTATCGGCGTTAAATACTAATGACATAACAGAGGTTTCAATTAAATTATAAATATACACCATTACCGTCCGTATGCGTTGCAATTAATGGTAATGCTGCCCAGACCCAGGCTTAGGGGCAGAATCCCATTACAAGGGTTTTTCAAAAACCTTTTTCTTCTCAAAAAATTCCCCTCACCCCCCCAACACCCCAACACCCCAACACCCTCCACCAGTCCTCCAATGCTCCGCTTGAAAAAGATAATGTGCCCCTTTTTTTCTTTTTGGAGCCTAAGAACGAAATAAAGATGGAAAGAATAAAAGAGTGTAAAAAGAGAGGGGGTTTCAAAGCGCTAAGTCTTAGCTAATTAGTCGGGGGCTGTCTGTTGCGCCCGGAAGGGGCTCCGACACCCTGATAAGCTCTCCACTTGACTCCAGGAACGGAACTGACTCCCTGGTTCTTTTTAGTCTTACTACCTTTTTTTTAAAGGGGGGGGGGGGGGATAAAAGGGGTTCTATGGTTATTTCAGTTCATAATGGGGTGTCGTATTCGACCCAAAGAGAGGTCTCAAAACGCTGTCTTTTTCATTGACTCCTGTAAGGAATATTTGATAATGAGGATAAAAGGTGTTGTGGAGGAT
>NC_140293.1:5838471-5860971 GCF_964030765.1 Micromesistius poutassou | reverse complement strand
TGAAACATGAGCTTGCCGCGTCGGCTTGGCAGAGGAAAAGTACGGGAAAATAAAACATTAAAAAAAAAACACCCCGCCGAAGGGGGGAGAATTTGGACCGTCGGTAACCACGACAACCTCTCAATCTGGGAATCTAACCCCGACAACGGTCGGGAAAGCTCACGTGATAAACACAGGCCCCGCCACTAACTGTGTGTGTGTGTGTGTGTGTGTGTGTGTGTGTGCGTGCGTGTATGCGTGCGTGCGTCCCATGCAGAAGCCAACCATCTCCGGCTTGACCAATAGGAAGGGCACAAGGCATGTAATCAGGATGTAGGCGTGACCCGTGTCCACGGGTGCCCTCATCCCTACAGAATAATATTCAAACTTAAAAGACATATTTAGAAACCCGAGTCCTCGCTGAGGGGGGTGGGTGGGGGGGGGCGCGCCGAGCTACACACACAGAATATATCTAAACTTTCGAACCCCGCGCGGTTCTTACACAACAGCGTCTTTAGCTAAGCCTCTTTGCCGGGCTGTCCCCAGCCGGCCCCGCCGCACGCCAGACTGCCTTCACCGCTTTGCCTCTTTTAATCAATTCTGCATGTGTCGGTTACTTCCAGACGAGCTCGCTCCGACCCCGAGCGCTCCCGGAACATGCCAGCTTCCTCCATCGAGGTCAGGCCCCGCTGTGGTGCTCCTGGCTCCTGGCTGCCTCCAGCCCAACCTTCTTCTTCTCCTCCTCCACCACCACCACCACCACCACCTCCTCCTCCTCCTCCACCACCGCTGCCGCCACCACCACCACCACCACCTCCTCCCTCCTCCTCCTCCTCCTCCTCCACCACCGCCGCCGCCACCACACCCTCCAGCACCCCAGGCAACAGCCCCAGCCGGCTGGCACCCTGCCCCCTGGCAGATGGGAACATGTGGGCCTGATAACCGGCCGCATCAAGACAGCCTGGGGTATCCGTGACATCCTCACACACACACACACACACACACACACACACTTCGAGACACACGCACACAGACACACACACGCACACACACACCAGTGCGCGCAGCAAACAGGTGACGACACACCAGATTATTACAGAGAGATGGTTGCCACAGTGGGCTGTTCTGAAGTCGTCTGAGGTCAGCAGCCCAAGCAGAAGTAACGCTGCCATCCACAGCCTCTCAGCCTCAGACCCGTCTCACTACTAAATACTAGTAGTGAGCAACTACTACATCTTGCTCGCTGCCACAGCAAGACGCGTATATTCAGGGTTTTATTCAGAAACGTCCTTCTGAAGAGCCACAATGAACAATGCGAACTGGGAACATTCACGGCGAGCCCCTCTGGCGCTAACGGCGCTTTGCTAAATGGGCTTCGCACAACCCACACTACGCATTGTGTGTGTGCCGTTATAATGCATGCCTCTCTCCAATCGATGAGACTATCGACGAGCGAGGGCACGTTTCTGCCGGTTGCAACATCGAATCCGGTCGAGGACAAAAGCCTCCGAACAAATTCAACACGGCAAACACAGTTTCTTTTTCTATTCGGCCCCGAGGCCGCGCCTTTCATCCGGCGTTAGCGACGCATCCATCATTAATCCGGGGATCAGTTGATCGGCGGCGAAGCACCCCGACTTATTATACATTCTCACAAGAGATACGAGCACCCGCAGATAAGATTAGCCGAACAGATAGCGCCTCGTAAGCTAGCACGTCCCTCTGCCTCCGTCGCTTGATGTCAACGGCGGCTAATCAGCTGAATGCACACACACACGCACACGCACACACACACACACACACACACACACACACCACCCCCCTACCCCTCAAACCCATTTAGTTTCACGCCCTGTAAGTGCAGGCCAGCGTCATGCAGTTGAGTGAGTGCTTTGTGTGGATGTGTGGGTGGGTGGTGGGTGGGTGGGGGGTGGGGGTGCAGGGGGAGGTGGAGGTGTTGGTGGTGGGCGATGGCTGGGCCCCAGCTGTGAGGCAGCCAGGTGAAGCACTGGTGCTCGATTACCCGTGTCCCTACGCCTCCACACTGGGGTGCACCCCCGCATGACGGCCGGCTGGGGTTAGAGAGAGAGAGAGAGAGAGAGAGAGAGAGAGAGAGAGAGAGAGAGAGAGAGAGAGAGAGAGAGAGAGAGGGAGGGAGGGAGGCAGAATGGGGAGAAAGAGCAAGAGGCAGAGAGAGAGGCAGAGAGAGAGAGAGACAAACAGACAGAGAGAAACAGACAGAGAGAGAGAGACGGACAGAGAGAGAGACGGACAGAGAGGCAGCAGAGGTGCTCCTGTGCGGCTGAACCGGTGGCGCATGGCGCTAACACGTCCTGGGGTTAGGGGTTTGATTCCCGCGGGAGGGGTAGAGTCAGTACACTGAGACGTGCATCCACTCACGGTATTGGCAGGGGCTGTGGGGGGAAACTCCTCCAGCTAATGGCATTTGCCATTATTATATGTTAGACCCCCAGCAGGCGATAAGATCGCTGGCCTGGCCCCCTTAAAGAGGTCATTAACTACACAGCCAAGGTGTGGAGCGCTGCTTTTAACGGGAAGAACCCATAAAGATGCACTGATGGCCCCATAAAGGCCGGGTGTGCAAGGCCAGATTACTGCTTTCTCTGGTATTTATAGCCTCTGTATGTACACAATGGATGGGTGTCTCTGTGTTGGTGTGTGTGTGTGTGTGTGTGTGTGTGTGTGTGTGTGTGTGTGTGTGTGTGTGAGGCGGCGAGGAGGTGAGGATTTCAGTGGAGCAACAATCGCGGCGACACCTTCTCACTGAGATGTTAATGGAATAGAGGGAATCGTTACGGCGGTATGTGCAAGCTCATTGTTTCTCCGTGGCAAACTTGGCTCCACGCACGCCGGCTTCTCTCCCACGCACACACACACACACACACGCAAAGAAACACAATGCAGAGAGGCAATGAGAAACGAGCGACAGAGAGAAAGCGTTGAATGTGCACCGTCGCCTTTGAATCGGCGCCAGAGTTTCAGGAAAGACACTTTCGCGTCGCTGCGCTTTAACGGGGAGACAAGAAAGCGGCATTGAGATTCGGATCGACCGCGGGGACCACGTCGTGAACGGTCGGCATTGTGCACGTGACAGAGACACCATTGTCGACGTGAATCCCAGCTCTATCGACGCCAAGAGGTGAACATTACAACGGTGTCGTAGTCATCGCTAGGATTGCAGTTTTGCAGGCGTCGGATTGTTGACGGATTGTTTACTTTGCTCTTCCGTTTCAATGGTTAATTAAAAGGTCGGGAAGGCGCCCATCTCAAAGGCAATTATCACCAGCCCCCACACACTGCCCCCATGTGCCGAGCCAACCCCCCACAACCTCACAGGAACGTATACATGTCTCTCTGCGTTGTGTCATCCTCACGCGGCGACAAAAGAAATACAGACAAAAAGAGTTGGCATATATCTAATACCCAATGCAAAACTAGCTAATTAGTATATCGAATGTGCTATTTTGGGCCCTGAAATAATTATCAAAAGTCACACCATTTTTGATTTGCCAACACCTCACAGTCAGATATTCGATAGGGGATTGTTCTTAACGCAATCAAAGACCTCCTCTCCTCCCCAAACTCAAACTGTACGACTTACTGCACATCCAACGTTGACAACCTTCCCCAACCTATAGCATTACATCTTATATTCAACTCGTAATGCTCGCTCACACATACACACACACACACGACAGAATGAACCACCGGGAATTAAAGCACAAAAACACCAGGCTGAGAATGACAGCCCCTGAATGGTTTGGATAGAAGTGACAGCTTTTGGAAAGTGACGGCAGTCTGTTGAATAAAAAAAAAGCATAATCCCCCTTTGCTAGATTGTTCTGGATCAAGGCCTCAACCAAGGGTTTGCTCCAGCAGGGGGGACTTTTATTTTGTAATTAACTCTTCGACCTCCCTTTGACAGTGCCTAACAAATGTTCCCAACACAGACCTCAGAGCAAGAGGAGGCAGGATGGTGAAATGGTAAGGGTGCTGGAATTGCTGCAGGCATAACTGTAGGCATCTTTGAGCAAGAAGCCAAATGCTTCCAACATAAGGGTGATAAGGTTGAGGAATCCAAGCGCTGCGATACACAAGCATTATTGATATTTTGAAAAGACGCCGACAGCATGCAAACTAACAATACAGAGTTCAGTTTGGACTGGTTTAGAGTGGAGCCACACGGCTTTCTGACCGAGGTTAAAAGCTAAGTCGTAAGGGTAGAGTTGGAAAAAATAAAACATCAGATTAGCCGAGGAGAAGGAATCATTGGGATCAGGCCGACTGCTTATCGGAATGAGTCAGGCCAGGGCACTCTCTCTCTCCCGCACTAAGGAAAGGAGAAAAGCATAACACCATAGGCTTTATGGATAATACACACCCACCAGCGACTTAACACAACGTATAATCAAATATAACAGTTTGCTTGTTATTTGCTCGGCACGTATCCATACGCGCAGGCAGAGAAAAGGAAAAGCTATTCATTATTTAACAGGATATATTTAAAGAGTTTCGCACACACGGAAACAAGTCGGAAACGGGTCGACGATTGTATCATCGGGACAAATAAACTAAAGCCAAAACTACAATTAAAATACAAAACAAAATAAACAGCCATTATGCAAAGCTTGTTTCACATGGATAAATATAGGCCGTGTCTGCCAGAAAGAGAGAACGAGAGCAGAACTGTATACCGGCAACACACCGACATCCGCGCCCATGAAAGGAGCGCAGACTGCGTCGTTATAGCCTCTAGCTTCCATGAAAGCCTTGGCTTCATGTTGTAGGAGCTACGTAAGCTAACGGCGCCGTCGTTTGGCTATGTAGCGCTTCCTTTAGGCCGCTTAGAGACGACATGGTTATTTTGGGGATCGCTCTCATCTTCCACTAAAGAAGCAGGGTAGCTAGTGAGTCTGATAAAGCAGGAGGATTTAACAGGCTCCTTTGGGGGGTATCGATACTACAAAGGTTTTAGATAATAGTGTGTGAATTACGTGGAGGTGTAAGTGTAGCTCGACCATTTTAAGCACACAAACACATAGATAAACACACACGCACACACACACACACATGCATGCAGAAACTAACAAACACACACACACACACACACACACACACACACACACACACACACACACACACACAAACACAAGAAAAATTCCAACTCATTCCACCTACCGAGTCGGTTGTCCAGCGCGCCAAAGTCCAGCGAGTACTTGACCACGTGGTAGTTGTTCCACACGTACAGCAGGTTGTCCCGCGGGTTGTAGTCCACGGCGGCGATGTACTGGTACGAGTTGGGGAAGGCGATGTCCAGGTGACCGTCGCGGCTCAGCTCCGTGTTGTACACGTAGTCCACCTTGTTGCCCGTGGCCTCGTTGTCGTCGTCCTCGTAGACGCTCTTCACCACGTACAGCACGCCGCACACCATGAAGGCGTTGGACGCCGAGCGCTTGTCGTACGCCGTGTCCCACGTGCCCTCCACGCGCAGCGTGTACGGGTTGAGCTGGCTGACCACGATGCGGCCGTTGTTCTGCTCGGTGGCGTAGATCACCCACAGGCCGTTCTCGTCCACCGCCAGGTCGATGTCCGACTTGCCGCCCCAGCGGTACGGCGAGGTGTCGTGGTAGTTGGCGTTGGCGATGATGGCCTCGCCGCTCTTGATGCGCGTGCGCAGGTCGAACTTGACGATGTTGCGCGTGCGCTCCTTGTTGAAGAAGAGCGCGCCGTCGTACACCACGAAGCCCGTGCCGTCCACGCGGTGCGGCAGCTTGTAGGTGGTGGTGGGCCGGCCCGCCACAAAGTCCTCCTTGGAGGAGTACTCGGTCAGCGTGTCGGTGCGGTACGGCGTCCAGGGCATGTAGTAGATCTTGTCCGAGGCCTGCAGCGGGTCCTTGCACCAGGCGCCCGACTGGTGGTCCGACTCGAAGAGGTGCTCGCTCTGGTAGACGCCGCGCAGAAGCCCCGGGCACAGGAACACTGAGGAGCCAAAACATGACAAAGGGGCCAGGCGGGGGCCGTTACTTTGGCTTGCGAGGGGCCCCGGGGGCGAGGGCGGCGGCTATGGGGGTGGGGGTGGGGGTGGGGGGGGGTGGGGGGGGGGGGCATCCGAGCCGGATGCCACAGAATCGGGGTTCGGATCTGAAGGACTTTTTGTTTGGTGGAGGTTGGCGGGACGATTCGTCTTTCTGATCTAACGTACACTTTGTTAAGTGTCAATTTAAAAAAAAGGTATGAGAGTGACAGCCAACTTTAAAATGGCGAGATTTATGTATCGGGTTGGGAAAAAAATGGGAGAACTTACTTTGTAATAGATTTTATTTCAGCGTTTCAGAGCGGAACAATAATTGGAAGGATCTATGATCTATGGTTCGGGGGGGTTGGCGTCAGGGAAACCGGTTAACAACGTTACCATTATAGATTATAGATTTCAATTCTTTTTTTCGCAATCAAGATCCGAGTGATTCTGTGGGATGTAGCTCATAAATCTCAGACCAGGCGGCAGTTGGGGTGATGTCGTGATTGAGGAAAAGATTGTCATGGAGTGAAGGGCGGGGGGGGGGTGATGGCGGGACAGACAGACAGACAGAGGGAGGCATCACTGATTGGTGGAACGCTGCTGAGGGAGCATGCAGGAGTAGGGGAGCACGAGACCACCTGCACAGAGCACACCGCCATGGACGACTGCGCACAACAAAGACACACAAATATGGACACACACACACACACACACACACACACACACACACACACACACACACACACGGGCACATGCTCGCACACACACGCACACACTTTGACACAGACATATTACAAATCTTATTTGGGTCACCCAACCCCCACCCCCGACATTTTGCTCATGAGATTAATAGTAGATATTATGACATCAAATATAATTATACTGGACACTGGCGCCTTGTTAACTCTCCGGCACCCGATGTAATTCAGAAAGTATTGGATATCCTCTCGTCTTTATTTTATTTATTTCCCTGTAATCCGATTGCATCACATCTCCTGTCTGGAAAAAAAATAGGGGCTGTGAAACTTTTCCGCCAAAATCATTAAGGAACGAATTAGGTAAAACTAATAGAGTTTCTGTGGCCCGTGAGTAATGTGAAAGAGGAGCTTTTACAGGTTTTAAAAAACGAATACCAAACACAGAGCCATCTCTGCCTATGATCCTAATTTGAATTAACTTTATTCAGCATTGGATTGAATTACGACTGCGGCTCGTGCAGGTCAAGAGGTCAAATCCTGGTTATCCGACATCAATACTTTTATTGTATTACTTTTTTTTAAACAATTCACTTTTCAGAGAAACTTGGGAGGGTGTCGGGTTAAAAACAGAAATGCACCCAGTGTTGCTGTGGTTCCAATTAATTTAAGTCCGGCACTGTTATGTGGATCAGGGCGATGTTAAATACATTATGCATGTTTTAATTGTGCTTGCTGGCATCCGCAGCACCATGCATCCATTCGCCTCGTGCTCTTCAAACGAACGCTCCCGCTGCCAAACAGGAACCAACAACCAGGCGACGTGTGATACAAATTCATTAAAAACCTCCACCATTTTTAAAAGAAGCGCTACAGCTCCGAATTTTCACGGCAGATCCCGAAAAAGCAACACCATCATAGGTTTCCGTTTTATTCTTTCAAACCCCCGAGTTTCCAAAAGGTGTTGTGGGAGGATGTGTTATATATATAACGCAAAGGAAGTAACGTTTATGTGGCGCGTTTTTTTTTTTGTCTTTTTGACGGGCTTTGAGCCTGACACCAGCCCGCTGACAGGCTATACCCGGAGAGCTCTGTCTGGGAGGCACAGACACGGCCGCGAGCCAACTTCTACTTCGGTAGAGAGCGAGAGAGGGAGAGAGCGAGAATGTGCACGAGCGAGAGAGGGAGAGAGAGAGGGAGAGAGAGCGAGAAGGTGCGCGCGCGAGAGAGGGAGAGAGAGGGAGAGAGAGCGAGAAGGTGCGCGCTCGAGAGGAGAGAGTGACGGGGAACGAGAGAGTGTGAGCAAGAGGGAGAAAGAGGGAGAAAGAGGGAGAGAAAGTGAGAGAGAGAGAGCGAGAAGGTGCGCAGCCGAGAGAGAGAGAGAGCGACGGAGAACGAGAGAGTGTGAGCAAGAGGGAGAAAGAGGGAGAAAGAGGGAGAGAAAGCGAGAGAGAGAGAGAGAGAGAGAGAGAGAGAGAGAACATGGGTGAGAGAGAGAGAGAGCAACGGAGAGCGAGAGAGAGAGAGAGAGAGTGAGAAAGAGGGAGAAAGACGGAGAGAAAGCGAGAGAGAGAGAGAGAGCGAGAACATGGGTGAGAGAGAGAGAGCAACGGAGAGTGAGAGAGAGAGAGAGAGAGAGAGAGAGTGAGCGTGAGCCAGAGAGGGAGGGGAGGAAGACAGAAGGAGGGCTCCTCTCCCCAGTAATCTCCTAAAGATTAAACAGGTTGTCCTGCTCGCAGGTGAGAGATGTTGCGGGGACGCTGCTGTGACTCCCGCTGACATCCACTCTCTTTGCGCTGTTTAAGAAAAAGACGAGAGGGGGAAAGAGACACCCAGCTACACTAGGAGGAGGAAGGTTCTGGGGGCTTCTCGGGAGGGGGGGGAAAAGACAGCCGAGGAGCGTTTCCGATGGTACCAGTCGGCACTCTTGCATAAAAAGTCTCTGGATAAGACTCGAAAGGGAGAGGAGAGGGGGAGACGTGGGGGGAAAGGGAAAAGAGGAGGAAATGAAGCCGTCATGTCTTATTTAAGCTGGGGATACAAATATAACGGTTTGGGATAAGAGCGTCCCATCATCGCCATTGTAGCGTCCCCCCGCCTCCCCATCGCAATATTTTACCGAGATTTCTCAGGCGACATAAGTCGGCAGATGCTTATTTTTTTTTACGCGCGGTAGATCCGCTGTCTGTGTGTTCAATAAAGTCCTGCTCCGCCTTGGATTTTCTTCCCCGTCAAATCTTTTTTCCCCCCCTCACATTTATTTAATGCTATGCGGTCTTCGGCGTGTCTTGATGAGATGTGTTTCTTTCAGCTAGAACACGAGGCAAGGGGGTAGGCCTAGGGCTCGCAACCCACCAGCATCTGTTCAGCGTGGAAAAAATAAAAGCCGCACACCTGGCCCAATAAGGTGTGACTACACACTCTGCAGCGCTCAGCCATATTGACGATGTGCTCGCCGAAGGTTATGGCCATCATCGCGTTAAAGCCATAATCTAAAATGCTGACAGTTTATTGGACAAACTATCGATCATCCCCCCACACACCCTCCAGGCCTATCACCCCTGTACACCTGCTTTAATGGTATGCAGCTGATTAAAGCACCAGCAGAATCATTTCCCAGTCATCCAGGGAAATAAGCAAAGTGGTGTCTTGCTGTGGTGCTATGAGAGGTTGCATATTTAAGGGTGGTGGGGATTGATGTTTTAGATGTGTGGGTTGTTTGTTTGACTTCCAGCTGTACACTTTCGTACAAATGGTGTGGGCAAAGTTCAGACTTTACAATATTTCACCATCAAGGTCTTCTTAATGTATTTTAGATTTTTTAATTGTTGGAAATCGATTAAAACGAGATTGGTCCCACTCAAAATAACGGCCCAGTTGAAACCGGGCAGGAGGGAGAGTTCAACCCTGCGCGCATTTTTAATTTGCTTTCATTGTACACAGACTCATTAATTTCCGCACCCCCATCAAACTCCCGTATTAATCAGCGACATCAGCGGCACGGCAAAAACAAAGCAGCGAAAAAGGTCAGCCGTTGCATCAAACCCCACACGGCCTCTACAGACGCAGACGAGACCCGCGGCGAGGAGCGATACAGAGAGGAACCAAACACACACAGAGGGAGGGATTAACAACACAGAAAAGTAGTTGGTATTTAGTTACCTTTTTGTTCCACTTCTACTCAAAGGCATGAGAGAGAGAGAGAGAGAGAGAGAGAGAGAGAGAGAGAGGACAGAAGGAAACAAAACAAGGAAATAAAGAACAGATTAATGGCGGCGAATTGCGAGTGCTGCCGGTCGCCGTCACGCCGGTCAGACAGTGAAGTAAACATCGGAGGGGAGAGGAACAGCACACTGGGTTAGTCAAACAGAGCATCACTCATCGGTCACTGGGGGAGAGATAGAGAATCCACCGAGCGCACAGGTTGACATCGGCCTGTGGAGGAAAGACACTTTACAACCTGGTTAGCATCGATGAAAAGAAAACATATCTATGTTAGTAATGTGTGTGCTTAATGGAGATCAGGACCCTTTTTGCTGAATAACCGAGGTGATTCCTTTTCATTTTTTCACCAAATTTGAATTCAGCGTTGACAATTCAACAGTTCAACTAGCTCTTAGCTCTGAGAGGTGATTTTCGTTTTTCTAAACTCTGAGAGTCGCCCGACTCCTAACTCTGCGACCTTAAGCACCGAGCACACTTTAAGCACAACTTGGATAACTCAATCAGGGAACAAAGTGGGCTCAACCAACTCAACTGCATGACAGAGTTGAACCCACTATTATAGACCCACTAAATACAGACCCCGCCCAGGGTCAGGAGGCAGAGGGAGGGGGCGGGGGAGGGGGAGGGGGAGGGACCACTACCGCTACCCTGCTCTGCTCTCCTGCTCTCACAGGTGGAGGATAATATTGGCAAAAATCCCCGCCGTTCCTCCAACCGGCTCACTGCTGTCCCCTTTCTGGTAATCCTGCTTCTAATAAGAGGGGATTACCCTCCGCTACGGCGGCCCTCGAGGGCCAAACAGAGCGCCGCAGAATGACGTGCGCTGTTTGTCAAGGCGCGTGTGTGTGTGTGTGTGTGTGCATGAATGTTTGTGTGTATATATGTGGGTGTGTGTGTGTTTATGTTACTGCACGAGTATGTGGGTGTGTGTGTGTGTGTGTGTGTGTGTGTGTGTGTGTTTCTGCATGCATAAGTGTGTGTGTGTGTGGGTGTGTGAGTGTGTTCCTGCATGCGTGCATGTGTGTGTGTGTGTGTGTGTGTGTGTGTGTGTGTGTGTGTGTGTGTGTGTTCTGCATGCATAAGTGTGTGTGTGTGTGTGTGTGTGTGTGTGTGTGTTAGTGTGTTTCTGCTGCGTGCATGTGTGTGTGTGTGTGTGTGTGTTTGTGTGTGTGCGTGTGTGTGCGTGTGTGTGTGTCTGCATGTGCGTATCGGCGGGGGGTCAGGGGCGATATGAAGGTTATTAGAGGAGAAAAAGAGCAATAAAAAACGCACCGCGGTCGAGGTGGAAAGCCGAAGAAGAGGAGGAGGAGGAGGAGGAGGAGGAAGAGGAGGAGGGGGGATTTGGGTCAGGCTATATCAGGTAAAGGAAAAGGAAGAGCAGTCGACAGGAAGAGATATCGCCCAGCTTAGATCTACTTCTGCCAGCGAGAGAAAAAATAAAACCTGCTGCCGCACCAGCCGCTCCAGCTGTGTGTGTGTGTGTGTGTGTGTGTGTGTGTGTGTGTGTGTGTGTGTGTGTGTGTGTGTGTGTGTGTGTGTGTGTGCGCGTGCAGTGGACCTCATCGTAGGCAAACTTTTCGGCCGCCATTAAAACGCCGGTAACACTTTACAATAAGGTACACAGAAACGTAGGTAGTTACTGAGGAACGAATGAGTAACGAATGAGGAACGAATGAGTAACGAATGATGAACGACGAAGTGACAATTACTCAGTAACTACTGAGGAGTTACTGGTAAACAGACCAGGGGACTACTGAGGAACGAATGAGTAACGAATGAGGAACGAATGAGTAACGAATGATGAACGACGAAGTGACAGTTACTCAGTAACTACTGAGGAGTTACTGGTAAACAGACCAGGGGACTACTGTATTCGTTACTGAGTAACGAATGATGAACAACCAGGGGCCCTAAAGTGACAGTTACTCAGTAACTACTGAGGAGTTACTGGTAAATAGACCAGGGGACTACTGTATTCGTTACTGAGTAACGAATGATGAACAACCAGGGGCCCTAAAGTGACAGTTACTCAGTAACTACTGAGGAGTTACTGGTAAACAGACTAGGGGATACTGTATTAATGAATCATTCTGTGAAATAGCAAACTGACCAATTTATTATGAAAGCAACTGAATTTTCCTGGGATTTCACAATTAGTTAATAAATTAACAAGGCACAGACGGGATGATTGTCATATTTTAATAAAGATATTCACAATACATACATTCATATTCACATTTAAGGTTTATTATGTGGCATTAGTAATGTTGAAGGCTTAAAAGCAATTGTCCACCACTGCAGGGCACGCTTTAAACCTGCCTCCCTTGGTTTCAAGCGCTGTCGAGGGCTGGCTTGGGTCCCACACTGGATCGACTGGTAGAGCTGGATCTGACTGATGAGTTGTTACTCTTTCGCGATCCATTCGTTCACCAGTAGTTAAGCTTTATGAATCATTTGTTTACCATTAGTGAAGCTTTTTGTGTACCTTCATGTAAAGTAATGCATCATACTGAGTTGTTACTCTTTCGCGAACCATTCGTTCACCAGTAGTTAAGCTTTATGAATCATTCGTTTACCAGTAGTGAAGCTTTTTGTGTACCTTCATGTAAAGTAATGCATCATACTGAGTTGTTACTCTTTCGCGAACCATTCGTTCACCAGTAGTTAAGCTTTATGAATCATTCGTTTACCAGTAGTGAAGCTTTTTGTGTACCTTCATGTAAAGTAATGCATCATACTGAGTTGTTACTCTTTCGCGAACCATTCGTTCACCAGTAGTTAAGCTTTATGAATCATTCGTTTACCAGTAGTGAAGCTTTTTGTGTACCTTCATGTAAAGTAATGCATAATACTGAGTTGTTACTCTTTCGCGAACCATTCGTTCACCAGTAGTTAAGCTTTTTGAACCATTCGTTTACCAGTAGTGAAGCACTTTCGGGTTAGTTATAAAACCCCAAACCACTGTTGATGACAATGAGGGATCTACAGCCACTTTAGTTAAAAATGTATACAACATAGGGAAATATATATACATATACTGCGCTCATGACACATAACATATAACATAATAACAGGATAATATAGAAAATATCAACAATTTAAAACACAAACAGAAACAAAAAAAGGCATTTTAAAATGTAACAAAAAAAGGCACTCTAAAAACAAAACAAAAACCAGCTCTCTTCATCTGACACGGCTGTAGCGATCCATCGCCTCTTCTGGGGTGAGGACTGAAACAAAGAAAATGATAAACATGTATTAACAGTAGTATTTTGTCAGGATGATGGTAGTTCAGTTGGTTAGGGGTTTACTAGTATTAATACTATTCTTGTATTAGGGTTATATAGTGGCAAGTTAGTTCTAAATTACATTCTAGAGTAATGAATGTACAGAGGTATAATAATAATAATTATTAAATTGTAATTTCCAGTAGTATCAAGAGTACTGTGAGTGTACTGTCTATTCAAGTAGTATTATCTGTACTCTTTAACAGTAGGTTATTATAAATCAAATGAGCACGACTAGAGAGTAAAGTGGGAGCACTGTATAGTTTAGACAAGTGGTAGAATAAGTGGATTATATTGTTTAGTGTTATTTGAAAGCCATGTTCCTGCTGTAGCTTCATCCATTATGCTGCTTTGAACAGTCATGTTCAGACGTGGCTTTGATATTATAAGCAGACTTGGGACCAGCTGACCACCTAGCTCGTTAAAGAAATGGGTAAGAATTGATCAATTAATCCAGCACCATGACCATAACCATAACCAAAAACTTTTTTATTTTCTACTTAGTAGACTAACTTAAAGTGGCTTAACTGACCTCAATCTAATTCATGTCATTGCTGTTCTAAGTTCCTTCCCATTCCCAAAGCACTTTCCGGTTACGATATCATGTAAAGGTAGATACTTGGTTACTGCAATGTTCAAGTACAAATGGAGTAAATATTACTAGCATCCTCTTGTCTTGGATCCCCTCTAGACACTAGCCTTCAACCAGTTAAGGTGAGCACCCTTATTTTAACATCATAAAACCAGGAAGTAGAAAAGAGGTTTAAAAATAACACTATTATAGTGTTTTCATAGTGACGTTCATCAGTTATTAATCATTATACTGTGTACAACTAAATTTCACAGTCACATGAATCTGAGTATATCTGTTAAGTATGCTTAACATTTAAAATAAAAAATTAATTACCTGCTTCCTCTGCTGCAGTTTGGCTACTGCGCTGTTCGGATTGTTCCCGCTGACTCGATGGCGCTGTAACATTTTGGAGCACAGAAAGAATGGTTGGTGTAAGGGGCTCAAAACCTCATGAAGGATATTGATGAATGCATACAGAGTGACGTTTTTGTTCATTTGAAAATTGTATGGATACCTTAAAAACATATATATACAGTTAGTTAAGAAATAAGGGTTTTATTCACTTTGGGCAATGACATTATCCATTGTCTTTAATGTTATAATATGTAATAATAATATGTATGATCATATGTAATTTTGATTTAAGACAAATCATCATCAACTCATTTGTCATGGTTCCACATGCAGTCCATTGTGTAGAAGACATGTTTGAGAGATTCAGTTGTTAACATTACATACTGTAACTATGGACTAAAATGAAAAGAAAAAAAACAGGGAGAAAGGTATTACCGTAATAGCACTATAACAGTGTAATGTAGCAGTCTTCGGGTTTTTTAGTAGTTAAAAACAACTCCAAAAACTATTCAAAGACGTGGTAACTGGCGCTAACATAATAACTTTACAAGTCCAATTTCAAAGCTTGGACCACATTTTCATCGCATATCGCCTAATTTAACATTAGATAAGTGGTTGAACCGTCGGTCTTTTGACCTAGTTAAGAGTTAAACTTTTGTGTTTGACAGATAATTAAAATTTGCTTGCAACGTCGGCTATCTAGCCAGCTAGCAATCCATTGGTTAGTGACAAGGTTAGCTAGCAAGGCCAAAAAATACGTGATAGAACAGACGTGGTACGATGTCAAATTAGCTCATTTTAGGAAGCTAAGCAATGTGACCGAATCATTACACTCTCAATTAATAATGAAATAACTTTAAAGCATGTACTTACATTCTAACATGGCTGTCTCTACATGTGGAAGCTCTTCCGTGGGCTGCCTTTTTCTCTTACTCTTTCGCTGAGTCTCCATTGTCAAGTCCTTCTGCACGACCTCCTTGCCCGTCGACGGAAGAGAGTGGGCGTGTCCGACGCATGGGGTAAAACGATCTGCGTATAACGTGCCCCCTACCCACTGTACACGTCCGTCGACGACAAGGGACGCTCCCGAATTGCATTGTGGGTCCGCATGTGCAAGACAGGAAGACGGTTTGATGTGAAGTTATCATGACCCTGCACGCTGAAGTACTCAGTCTTATTGAGGGAAGACAGACTTTTAAAAAGAAATTAAAATTGATAAAAATGGCTCCAAAAGAAGAAGTTACTTAAAGCCAAAATAAAATGCAAACTCTGCAAAAAGAGCATGAAAATGAAGGAAAACGCAAACGTTGACGGACTGCAGTGGTAAGTATTCTTTTTTGGTACGGTTTTTATCGATGACTTCCTTTGTTTACTGATATGTCATGTTATAAATTCAAGTTCAGTAACATTAATATTTATCATGAAGAAATGTGTTGTCTTCTGTAGGCAGTGCCGACGTAATAAACATAGAGGGAAAACGACGAGGAAGTCAGTGAGGTGCGGGTCACTTTTTGAGAGGAGCAAATTGTCCCTATTCAGCTGGATGAAATACATTTATAGGTAAGGTATGCAGTAGGGCTGTACGGTATGGACTACAATTTATATCACGGTATGATTTGAGGCATATACGGTAATGCCGTATTATATCACGGTATGTTCATTTTATCTTCTAATTTCTATATAAATGTTTCTGAAGGGGTATCATCATCACTACCATCATCCTGACAAAATACTACTGTTAATACATGTTTATCATTTTCTTTGTTTCAGTCCTCACCCCAGAAGAGGCGATGGATCGCTACAGCCGTGTCAGATGAAGAGAGCTGGTTTTTGTTTTGTTTTTAGAGTGCCTTTTTTTGTTACATTTTAAAATGCCTTTTTTTGTTTCTGTTTGTGTTTTAAATTGTTGATATTTTCTATATTATCCTGTTATTATGTTATATGTTATGTGTCATGAGCGCAGTATATGTATATATATTTCCCTATGTTGTATACATTTTTAACTAAAGTGGCTGTAGATCCCTCATTGTCATCAACAGTGGTTTGGGGTTTTATAACTAACCCGAAAGTGCTTCACTACTGGTAAACGAATGGTTCAAAAAGCTTAACTACTGGTGAACAAATGGTTCGCGAAAGAGTAACATCTCAGTATGATGCATTACTTTACATGAAGGTACACAAAAAGCTTCACTACTGGTAAACGAATGATTCATAAAGCTTAACTACTGGTGAACGAATGGTTCGCGAAAGAGTAACAACTCAGTATGATGCATTACTTTACATGAAGGTACACAAAAAGCTTCACTACTGGTAAACGAATGATTCATAAAGCTTAACTACTGGTGAACGAATGGTTCGCGAAAGAGTAACAACTCAGTATGATGCATTACTTTACATGAAGGTACACAAAAAGCTTCACTACTGGTAAACGAATGATTCATAAAGCTTAACTACTGGTGAACGAATGGTTCGCGAAAGAGTAACAACTCAGTATGATGCATTACTTTACATGAAGGTACACAAAAAGCTTCACTACTGGTAAACGAATGATTCATAAAGCTTAACTACTGGTGAACGAATGGTTCGCGAAAGAGTAACAACTCAGTATGATGCATTACTTTACATGAAGGTACACAAAAAGCTTCACTACTGGTAAACGAATGATTCATAAAGCTTAACTACTGGTGAACGAATGGTTCGCGAAAGAGTAACAACTCAGTATGATGCATTACTTTACATGAAGGTACACAAAAAGCTTCACTACTGGTAAACGAATGATTCATAAAGCTTAACTACTGGTGAACGAATGGTTCGCGAAAGAGTAACAACTCAGTATGATGCATTACTTTACATGAAGGTACACAAAAAGCTTCACTACTGGTAAACGAATGATTCATAAAGCTTAACTACTGGTGAACGAATGGTTCGCGAAAGAGTAACAACTCAGTATGATGCATTACTTTACATGAAGGTACACAAAAAGCTTCACTACTGGTAAACGAATGATTCATAAAGCTTAACTACTGGTGAACGAATGGTTCGCGAAAGAGTAACAACTCAGTATGATGCATTACTTTACATGAAGGTACACAAAAAGCTTCACTAATGGTAAACAAATGATTCATAAAGGTTAACTACTGGTGAACGAATGGATCGCGAAAGAGTAACAACTCATCAGTCAGATCCAGCTCTACCAGTCGATCCAGTGTGGGACCCAAGCCAGCCCTCAGCGTGCCCTGCAGTGGTGGACAATTGCTTTTAAGCCTTCAACATTACTAATGCCACATAATAAACCTTAAATGTGAATATGAATGTATGTATTGTGAATATCTTTATTAAAATATGACAATCATCCCGTCTGTGCCTTGTTAATTTATTAACTAATTGTGAAATCCCAGGAAAATTCAGTTGCTTTCATAATCAATTGGTCAGTTTGCTATTTCACAGAATGATTCATTAATACAGTATCCCCTAGTCTGTTTACCAGTAACTCCTCAGTAGTTACTGAGTAACTGTCACTTTAGGGCCCCTGGTTGTTCATCATTCGTTACTCAGTAACGAATACAGTAGTCCCCTGGTCTATTTACCAGTAACTCCTCAGTAGTTACTGAGTAACTGTCACTTTAGGGCCCCTGGTTGTTCATCATTCGTTACTCAGTAACGAATACAGTAGTCCCCTGGTCTGTTTACCAGTAACTCCTCAGTAGTTACTGAGTAACTGTCACTTCGTCGTTCATCATTCGTTACTCATTCGTTCCTCATTCGTTACTCATTCGTTCCTCAGTAGTCCCCTGGTCTGTTTACCAGTAACTCCTCAGTAGTTACTGAGTAACTGTCACTTCGTCGTTCATCATTCGTTACTCATTCGTTCCTCATTCGTTACTCATTCGTTCCTCAGTAACTACCTACGTTTCTGTGTACCTTATTGTAAAGTGTTACCAAAACGCCATCCATCCACGCCACGGTGACTGAAACAACAGCCCAGTGGGGGGGGGGGCCGCCCATCAATTGAAATGCCATCACACCTGTCAATAACTGCACCGCTCTACAGCCAGGTAAACAAACCACACACACACACACACACACACACACACACACACATCAGCCCCCCACACTCTATCATAACACTCTCCACCTTTCTACGCTGACATGGACACGGACACACGCACACACACACACACACACACGCACACACACACACACGCACACACACACATGGCCGATAGTGGCGAGTAAAGGAAGAGATAAAGTGTGTGTATATGTATTTGTGTGTTTATGTATTTGTGTGTGTGTGTGTGTGTGTGTGTGTGTGTGTGTGTGTGTGTGTGTCGATAGGTTAACCCCACCCCAAAATCCCAATTCATCACCACCACCACCACCAGCCAGCCGCGAGCCACGTGAGAGTAAGCCGCAAATGACGGCGCGAGGGATTTGTCTCAAAGGCTTCGCCGTGGCGCCCACGCCATCACCATGGCGACACGACTAGCGTTTTATTTGTTTTTCGGTGAGAGCTGTTTTCGATTCACTCTAAAAAAAAAAAAAAAAAACCTCCACTGACGCTTTTGTTTCTTCGTCTCTTATTATACATTATTTGTCTGTCTCGTCCGACATTAAACTGGCCACTTTTCTTTCTCGCCGATGCATTTTTCCGATGTTTTGCCTGGCTCATCGCGAGGGCAGCCGACCCGGCGAGAGCGCTCCGGCCTCAGTGGAGAAAACAAAGCTCAGTCGTTGGGAAGGACATCAAAACAAAGCTGGCATAATAATTCCTTTGCCGAAATGTTTGCCAGAACGGGCCAAAGCAACAATGCTGGCTTGTTTTTCATTTATTTCCTCTAGTTGACCCCCTTCTCGCACATTTTGTACACGTGCTTGGCAACACACTGGAATTCCCGCCATTTTACAGACCAGCCAAAGCATTTGGCCCCTCTGAAGAAAATCCTTTCAGCTGCCTCCTTTTTTTTCAGCCTACTTATTGAGATATTCATTATTTCCTTATGCTCACTTTTAAGTGACATGGTATATTGACCCGCCACCCCTCACATGTTCACTCCTTTGAACTGTTCCCCGGAATATTCCTTTTTAAAATGGCTAACAAACCAAAGCCGAATTGAATTATTAACTCAGAAAGCTGGCAGGGGCACGGACCTTGTCTGGGCAGTCGATTTTCGCCACCACTAAAACACTAGAAGCCCATTGGCTCCCGCACGGGCAGCTTAATGGCGGCTAGTTGCCATGGAGTTCACCGGGCCAGACACAATATTTGGAGAGGGGGTGGGGGGGGGTGCGGTGAGTAGACCTGGTCTGTGGCTCCCCCCCTTATTAGTCAAGATGCCATATCCCATCTAATTAGTTGCCCGGGCAACCATCACTAGGTTGCACCCTCGTCTGTTGGCGCGGAGACAGGGACGAGCGGAGCTTGGTGTTGTACAAATACCACGGTGAGTGCAGAACGACTATCCAGTGCAGGGCAGTTCAAGAGCTGAGTGACTCGGTTGCAAATGCCAAGTTATTTGCGCTCGGAAAATACATGTCTGTCAAACGGAGCGATTGTGTTTAGGATGTCTGACAGGATTCCCCAGTATGAATTGTACATGCTGTTTGACTACATAATGTATTTATGTTGAAGCCATGTTTCTTTCCAGTTGCATGGGCTCCTGTTTATGTTACGCAGACTGTCGCATATTGGACATATTCTAAATGTCAGCTGTTTTAAATAAGCACTCGTATCGCTATATCTGCCTAGTCGAATTTACCTCACCCGAATCTTATTTTCCACCATTGCGTGCGTTCGGAATCACTGTTTGCTTTTAATTAACTTAGCTGACTTCCAACGACCGGCGTTTCACAGAGTTTGACGTAAATGACGGCGCCTCAGTGATGCAGCGATGCCGACTGAAATCACTTCAGAGAAGAAAATAACACACACCCGAATGAAAAGGGTTTCCAAGCACGGGCATGAGCGGTGTACCTACCGCCGAATGTGTGTGTATACGATGGCGCCGAGCCTAACCTATTGCAGCTCAGACAGCCGTGACAGCTCAACATGTGTACGGAACCTTCTGGGGGATAATCCAATTAAAACAGGAAGGAAGAAATAATTAGAGAATTGTGCACCGAAATGATATAAAAACCCACGCTATGTATATCATTACAACATCTACAATTTAATTTTGTTTTGGAAAATGCTATGGCTGTGGCATTTGAGCTTCACATTATTTGGGACGTATCCATTCGATTTTTTGTAAAATTCACTTAAATTGTTTTTAAATTCTCAATAAATAAATCCAATTCCAGTGTGTGCACACTGGCAGACTGGCTGAGCCATACCGCTGTCACCGCGTAACACACTCATGGGGTCACGGAAATCGGAATTGACACAAAATTGAGTGTCAACGTCGCCGTGCGCGCTGCTCACCTTTTGAAATAATTATAATATTTCCAACTTTGGGTTTAAAAAAAAAAGGTGCCCAGCGGCAAAAATAATACAGCAATCCCAGCTGCCCCGGGGCCTCTCATGTGAGCTGCGGGCGTATGGATTCTCATTTCAATAATTAACTGGTGCCAATTTCAAGCTAATGGCTGAGAGGTGTCGGAATGCTATCATTAGCCGCTAATAGAGATTCATGGCAGAGCGACTGCAATATTTTTAGTCACATTCCCCCTCTCCCCCTCTCTCTCCCCCTTTCCCTTCTCTTCCCTCTTCTCTCTGGTCACATGCGTAGCCCCGGTTAAACTCCGGCACCCACGATAGATAATTCACGGCGCAAATTAGCCGCCTTTGAATAGCGACCGCCTAAGGATGTGGGAGGACAAGGATGGCGGCCATTTTTCTTCCCCCCCCCCCCCCCCCCCGCCTTCTACCCCCCACTCCATCATTATGGCTACAGTTTAATAGTTATTCACTTTTTAGGCTTCAAACCACTCATCTCTCCCCATTTGCCCCTTCATTCAGATTCTGTTTCAACCCACATCCTTAGTGGCCTCTATCAGCTGCTCTCGCTCTCTTTCTCTCCTTCTCTCTCTGCTCCCTTGTCTCTCCCCCCTCCCCTCCTCTGTGCAACTCTAGGTCTCACTCGGTCTATCAAAATGTGATCCTGGCCCCTCTCTCTCTCTCTCTCTCTCTCTCTCTCTCTCTCTCTCTCTCTCTCTCTCTCTCTCTCTCTCTCTCTCTCTCTCTCTCTCTCTCTCTCTCTCTCTCTCTCTCTCTCTCTCTCTCTCTCTCTCTTCCCATCCTGCCGGGAAGAGGCAATGCTGTCTCATAACCTTGTGACAACGCAGGAAGCCAAGTGCACGTGGTTTTCTGTGTGTGTGTGTGTGTGTGTGTGTGTGTGTGTGTGTTGTTGAGGGACAGGTGCAAGGACTTGGCGTGCGTCCAACCGGCTCCCCGTCGGGATTCACCCCGAAAAAAGAGAGGCACAGGACGGGTACTGCACGTGTCCAAACACAATTAAATACCTCCGCTTTTTTCCTCCCTCTCTTTCTTTCAGAGGAACATCAGCGCAACTGGAGCAGAAATAACCTGATAGTGTTTCCTAAACATGTCTTCATTTCCGAGGACCTTGAAATTGCGAGGTGGAGGGGCCGGAGGATGGGGGAGAGAGAGAGAGAGAGAGAGAGAGAGAGAGAGAGAGAGAGAGAGAGAGAGAGAGAGAGAAGGAAAGAGTGGTAGATGGGCAGGGAGAGAGAGAGAGAGAGAGAGAGAGAGAGAGAGAGAGACAGAGAGAGAGAGAAGGAAAGAGAGACCGAGAGAGACAGAGACACAGAGAGGGAGAGAGGGAGATAGAGGAAGAATAGTAGATGGACAGGGGAGAGAGAGAGAGAGAGAGAGAGAGAGAGAGAGAGAGAGAGAGAGAGAGAGAGAGAGAGAGGGAGCTATAGGAAGAGTGATGGAGTGAGTAGGACAGATCGAGAGAGGAAGTGACATAATGGAGAGAGAGAGAGAGAGAGAGGGAGAGGGAGAGCGAGAACGACAGGGACAGAAAGAGATGGGACTGACCCGGTACAAAGCGTCTTCAGACCAAACAGGGGCTGTGCTGAGTAAAAAACACTTTGGAATAGGAGCTTTGATTAGTAGTGTGAGGAGTGTGTGGGGGCGGGGGGAAGGGGGGGGAGTTAAAAAGGGAGAACCCCCCCCCCCCCCCTGCCCCCCTCATCCTCGATCCAGAGAGACCAGTGGATAATTAGAGCAATAGCACTTGCCACTTGGCTACAAAACACCACTCCAAACGTTGTGTGTGTGTGTGTGTGTGTTTGTGAGAGGGAGTGAATCAATTTAAGTCTGTATGTGTGTATGTTTGTGTCTATTGAAGTCTACTGTGTATGTATTTGTGTGTGTGTGTGTGT